>NC_071261.1:25306575-25599075 GCF_023375685.1 Ictalurus furcatus
GAGACTAAAGTAACCCTGTCCATAACAGAGGGAAAGCAAGACAGAGAGAGAAAGACTCAGTTGCTTGATTCTTGTAGGTCTCTGTTAGTGATGTTTAAGACTAAAAAAACATGTGAGCAGCCAAAGGGCCTCACGGAGCACCTGATCCAGAAGCTGCTGTACTGCACAGGAGAAATGGAGCACTTCCACACGCACATGCAGGGTAAGAGTCGACATTACATCCATACATATCAAATGTTCTGTGACATAAACTGTCGAAGATTAAAGGAAAAGTCCACAAAGTAACACATTGAATATGTTTCCGCTGAAATGTTTTTATGTTTAGTGATGCTGGTACTAATTTGTTAGTTAAGGTTGTCTTCTCTTTATTGTCTTCTCGATCAGCTCCCTAGGTCATGAATCATAGTGAGCACTGATGCCCCATGGATTTTGCTGTGCATTGTGGGATTTTTTTAGGCCGCGAACGTTCCAGTGCACTGGAAGGATTTTGCAAAACTTAAACTAGCCGACTCCCTGATCCCTGATGCCCTGACTACTGAACTAGGGAGGTGGTTGAGATATACCCATTGTTTACTGCTCTGACACCATGGGCAACATTGCTATTGCTAGCACAAATACAAAAGTGTTTTTACTAGGAGAAAAAAATGTAACTTTAAAAATGTTTACATTTATCTCAAATATAAGGGAAAATTATCCGATTTTGCTGTTAGCTCTGAAAAAAAAAAAAAAAAAAAGCAATGTCATGACAGAAGGTTCCATAACACAATGATACACTTTCACTGATACGATAGAAACTGAGTTAATTAGTCTGGTTATTCGACTGTTTGCTTTAGCCTTGCCAATGTGCTAAGACTTTGAGGATCATAGTATTTATAAGTGCAGTAAACACTCTATATCGCACTTTCTCTCTCAAGTCATTTGATTGGCACTTTATTGGCAGAACTGCATGAGGGAAATTACTGGAAAAGCTGGAGCATAAGGAAAATATGAGCAGTAACAGCCAAAACAATAAAGGTGAATGCAATAACAGCAACAGAATGTCAGATTTCATATCACAAAGATATTATTAATATAAAGATATATGTGGAGAAGACATTTGATATTGATGACTGGGCAAGATGAGGGAGTCTCCTACTGTCTCGCAGTCTCTTTTTCTATCTAACTCTTCCTTTCTGCTTTGTTAGAGCAGATTAAATAGTGATTTGTGACCCAAAAGCGCGTGTACACAGACATTTAGTGTGTTACTGTATGTTTCACAGATGCTTCTTTGTTATTCCAGGAATCAAATGTCAAAAAGTGTATGATAAGATATTACTATAGAAAGTCGGTGATGCAAATATTCTCCAATAAATTGTATAGCATGTCCCCACCGTTTTCCGGCTTTCTTCAAATGAGGTTTGGAGATGAAGAATGTCATAGCACAACCGTGTTTTCTTACCTTTTTTTTCCTAACATCTCAGAATAATTTTAAGTGATACTGTAGATACATCCATCCATCCATCTTCTATACCGCTTTTCCTTCTGAGGGTCACGGGAAACCTGGAGACTATCCCAGGGAGCATCGGGCACAAGCCGGGGTACACCCTGGACAGGGTGCCAATTAATCGCAGGGCACAATCACATACACATTCACACACCCATTCATACACTACGGACACTTTGGAAAGGCCAATCCGCCTACCATGCATGTCTTTGGACTGGGGGAGGAAACCGGAGTACCCGGAGGAAACCCCCGCAGCACGGGGAGAACATGCCTGTAGATACAGTAGATTGTAAAATAGATATACATTTCCATTTTCCCCCACCACTGAACTGCTTCTCTCTCTCTCTCTCTCTCTCTCTCTCTCTCTCTCTCTCTCGCTCTCTCTCGCTCTCTCCCTGTCAGACCAGGCCTTCCTCATGCAGCTGCTGGAGTGGTTATTGCGGGGTGTCTCTGGTGTGATCATGGTGAATAACCCTTTGAGTGGAGCTCTGATTCTTACTGCTCTGTCAATTGCCAGTCCCTGGCAGGCCCTACTGGGAAGCCTGGGACTAATCTCCTCCACAGTCATGGCAATCCTCATCGGACAGGAACGGTGAGAGAAAACCACAGATTACACACACACACATACACACACAAACACACACACACACACACGTACACATGTATACTGTACACAATAGTGGGACATTTTCTTTGTGTGGGTGTGTTTATGTGCCACAGAGTAGAGGTTTCCAAAGGTGAACACGGTTATAACGGAATGCTGGTGGCCTTATTGATCGGTGTGTCCAGCAATGCAGGAGACTGGTACTGGTGGCTACTGCTGCCTGCATGTCTTGCTGGAGCCATAACGTAAGACCCTCGCATGCCCACATATGTACACACATACACAGAGTTTGTGATGGACCTATACCACCCTATCTCTCTCGCTCTCTCTCTCTCTGTCTCTCTCTCTCTCTCTCTCTCTCTCTCTCTCAGTACATTTGTACACAGTGGCCTGGCTGCTGTGTTTGACAGATGGGATTTGCCTGTAAGTGTGTTCCCCTTCAACACTGTCTTGCTGCTGTATTTGGCCTGCACCGGTATTGAGAACCCATACTACCCCAACCATCCAGCCCTGCCTCAGGGGGCAACACTGAGCATCAACAGCACACACCTCAACATAACTCAGGTCAGGACATCAATGCACTCATAAGGGGATACTAGAGCTGTGCATGCTTCTGTACTATTTCAGACCATTTTTGAGTATACATAATGTTGTTCATGCTGAGAAATGTAGTGCAGACACTGATGACTCACTATTTAGGGATTTGGCACAAAAACAAGTGTGGAGCGATGGACACTTTTCTACACTAACCTTTCCAGGAACAGCTTTTAGCAGATAACAAACTGAAACAACATGGCTATCAGTGATGACAGTAAGAAATTTGTCTGCAGAGCTGCTTTTGTCTCCATAACAAAACTGTTTGTGTATCACGACTGATTGTGCCCTGTGATGGGTTGGCACCCCGTCCAGGGTGTCCCCCGCCTCGTGCCCTTGTGGGGTGTCCCCAGGGATAGGCTCCAGGCTCCTCATGACACTGTGTAAGATACGCGGTACAGAAAATGGATGGATGATGTGACATCTGGAATTTTCTGTACCGAAAATCTTCAGTCACTGCTTTGTCCTGGTCAGAGTTACGGTGGATCTAGAGCCTGTCCTGTGAACACTGTGTGCAAGGCAGGAGTACACTGGACTCCGGTCTATGCACACACATTCACACCTAGGTGCAGTTTAAAATAACCAACCCACATACTGGCATGTTTTTTGGAGGTGGAGGGAAACCAGAGAGCCTAGAGGAATCTCACACAGACATGGTGAGAACATGGTGAAACTACACAGAAATGCAAACTCAGGATCAAACCAGGAATTGTGGAGCCATGAGGCAGCAATGCTACCCACTGTACCATGTGCTGCCTGCAACTATAATACGCACAATAATCATAATATATTGTAACATAAATATATATTCATACCGCTATTTTCACACTGCTAGTATCCTCTCTTTACTTTTCCATTCCTTCTATCTGCTGCTCTCTCTATTCAGAAGTGCACAAGTCTCAGCATGTATGGGTGTGAAAGAAAAAAAAGAGAGCCTATTTATAATTCATAGTGTTCCAGTATTCTACCTCCTCCGTGCTAGTCTGACTTTCAGATAATCTATATCCACATAGCCTCTATGCTAACCTGTGCTGTGTCAGGAAGTCTCTGTGATTTGCCTTTTGCCTCCTCAATGCAGTTGCACCCCGTGGCGGTCCTTTCAGGCCCCATCAATATACAGCTTAAGAGCATCTAGTGCATCCGGTACATCTCCATGGAGACAGCTTGAGCTAAGAGAGCGCGAGAAGTGAAGGAATGGTGTGAGGAGAGAGGGAGCAAGAAGGAATCGTAAGTTTTATACAGCTATAGCTCTTTTACTGCCCTGTGTCATGAATAGCCTACTGGGTGAATGGAAATTTCCAGAGCTCTCACTGGCAGTGAAATGAATTTCTTATTAAGTACATTGTAAATCCAGCTATGGCCTCACATTATTTCTTTTCTATATTATTCATTAATCTGTTAGGACTTGCAAAACATATATAAAACATTAGCACAAAACTTCTTTTTTTATGGCGCAATGTTAGAAAATGTGTTTAAACTCGTAAATGAAAAAAGGTCCCAACATTCTGTTCGTTTAGCAAGAATCTTTCATTTTTTCATTTCAGACTAGTAGAGAGTTAGTACATATAATATATTGGGACATCTGTAAAAAAAAAAAAAAAAAGAAAAAAGAAAAAAAGAAAGAAAAAGAAAAATAATTACACTTATTTACCAGACAGATTTCAATGAAAATTGTATACTGTAGTTGTACAGTGTACAGGGACCTTAACCCTATCTGCTCCAGGTATCATGGCTGACCCTGCACTTTGACCCCAACTTCCTAACAAGCTGGGATATGCAGAAAAAAGAATTTCACTGTGCTGTATAGTATAAGTTACAAATAAGGCTTCTTCTTCCTCTTCCTCTTCTTCTTCATTATTTACGCATTAACTGTTCTCAAGTGGGGCAACAGTAAAAGCTAAATAGTTAGCAGGTTTGCCTCACATCTTCATGGTTGGGGGTACTGCCTCAAACCTGTGTGTGTGGATTTTACATATTCTCCTCGTGCTTTAAGTACTTGGTTTCCTCCATATACTCAGGTTTCCTCCCCCAGTCCAAAGACATGCATTGTAGGCTGATTGGCATTTCCAAAGCGTCCATACTATGTGAATGTGTCCCCTGCCTTGTGCCTTGAGTTCCCTGGAATAGGCTACAGGCTCCCTGTGACCCTGTGTAGGATAAACAGTATGGAAAATGGATGGATGTATGGATCAGTTGAAAACTCTACCACCGATTAAACTCATAATGCATAGAAGCCCATACTACAATATTTGATATCAGCTGTTTATCAGACATGACAACAGTGAACACTGAACATGTTCGGAGCAAATATGTGTTGCCAATAGAATATACAGCAATGCATTAGAATATTTTGAATTAATGCTATGCAAACACAATATTCACCATCTTCATCATCAGGTTTAGTAACTGCTTTATCCTGGTCCGGGTCCTGGTGGATCAGGAGCCTATTCCTGGAATACCGGGTACAGGACGCAAATACACACAGGAAGGGATACCAGTCCATCACAGTGCACCATCCACACACACATTCACACCAACGGGTGTGGGCAGTTCACCTACTGGGAGGTGGCAAGAAACTGGGAAACCCTAATTAAATACATCTTATGTGATACAGTATGCGGCTCAGTTTTATTACCCCTTACAGATGTTCTACGCGTCTCCTGCGTTCACACTAGTAAGCAATGATGTCACTCTCAGTTCGTCTCTTGTAGACATGTAGCATCCAACTGTTTTAAACAAGCTATTGTGTCATTTATACATATCACTGATTTATTCTTTTTTTATGCATTTTACTGCTGTAATAAAACTCAGCAAATGATGATACAGCTGTTCTTCTTCCATGTTTGCGATCAAATGCTGTTGAATGGGAACTAAAAATGAGTAGGTTTTATTTATTTTTATTTTTTTAAAGTTGTTAGTTGTAAATTTGTTAGGTTTAGATTTTGGTGTATGTACTGTGCATATCGGTGTTTTCTGTTAGCTCACGCAGGGTACAGTGTTGGGAGTGGGGCAGATCTATGCTTGTGATGCTCTGGGGTCCTCCCTAATCATTCTTGCAGCTGTGCTGTTATACTCTCCAGTCCAGGCCTTTCATGCACTGCTGGGATCAAGTTTCGGGGTACTGGCAGGTAAAATTTTATTCCATTTTAACATTTTTAGTGAACTAGAAGACTTTTTTATTATACCAGAGTCACTACTGATGGCTGGAAGGTGTGCATTAATTCTCAAAAATGTAATTAAATGTTTTAGAACAAAGCTCCTGATACGATGTAGACCTATTGGAATGTAATCATCAAGCATAAATAATAGCTTTTACTAGGTTTATACTCACACATCTCTCTCACTTTCATCATTGTTTTGATAAACAAAGAAAATAAAAATGATTCATGTGATGTATATGCAAGGATTTATTTATGCGCAACAGTGCATGGAAATGGTTTAATTAAATCAGACAGGAATAGCATGAGATAACACCCTCCTACAGGTAAAAAATAAAAGTATAATGGTAGACTATAAACATAGCAGTTTGCATTATGAGGAAGCAACACATATACAAAGCATCTATTTTTACTAGCTGGTAAGTGGCCATGGTATTACTGAGATAATATCCTCCACCAGAGGTTTTTCCTTCACCAAGGGAGTTCAGTGGGTGTTAACTCGTACTTATTCTCCATTTCATGAGTTGTATGTGTTGGTTTGATTTCTCATGAGAAATCAGCCGTTTTTGTGTAACATTATACTTTGTATAAAGGCACTGAAGATGAATCAAGCTCATATATATACCTGATGCTTTTAGGGGAGACATTGAGAGGTTAATATTCCAATAGTGTGCTTCTCTTTTCTCTTCCCACTCGCTCAACCCCACATTATGCACACACACACACACACACACACACACACACACACACACACACACACAAACACTCAGACACACACACAAACCCCACCTCAATAGCACCTCTCTATCTGTTACCGTATGAGTCATACTAGACAGTAATGGTGTGTGTGTGTGTGTGTGTGTGTGTGTGTGTGTTTTGTGTGTGTCTAATATATTTGTATGTAAAGACATTGTTTGAGGTTGTGTATGTGTGTGAGAGAGTCATTCATACACACTCTAGGGGCTTGATAAAGCACAGCTGACGCAGAAAGCATAGCCACAAGCTGTGCCTAATCATCAAGCAGCAGCCATGCATGCTTGGCCTCGTAGGCGTAGGTGTCTGATGCCAGCTAGAAAGCCGATTTAACAAAATCAGAAACATGCAAACTGTTTTCCTCTAAAGCCAGCTACAGAGTGCTGCCCAGCCTAGAGAGAGAGAGCCACGGAGTATCTGCTCATTCCTAACATTTATCGATTAGCCACATCGATTCTTGTCTTTGCTATCATATAGTGGTGTAAACAGAGAGTAAAGTACTGATCCAGGATCAGTATTTTGTAACCTTAAGTCAATGAATACACTGGCAGATAGATTTTTCCCTAGATTAGCATTAGCCTTAGCCTCTGCTAAATGCAAGCTGGATCAATAGGCCGAGAGCTCTGGCCAGAAGGATTTCATCTCTGAAAAGAGAACCAGTCTGTATCATTTTCCCTTCTGCACTCTATCTCCACTCCCTCCTCAGATATTCAGTCTCATTTCCTGTAAGAAAAGCTCTTGTGATCATTAAACAGAGTGAAATCTAAAGTAGAATAATGTCACCGATATTCGGACCAGAGGCCTACTTTATTCTTCTTCTGAAAAGAAAAAAAAAACACTCTCCATATAGGGGATGAGAAAAACCTACATGCAAACCAGTGCACATTTATAAAGGATTAAATTATGCTTTTAGCTTGCTAACAGACCTCCTCTAAGCAGTACCTGACCAATCCTAGCTTAGCAAATGTAACTAATTATAGGATTATATGCACCTCAGACAGGGTAGCTGATAAGTTTTAACAGGGGAGTGAAATCCTTCATAACAATGAAATGTCAAATAATGTGGGGAAAAAATGTGAAAGACCACATTGTCAGTCAGCCCAGTCAAATATCATACTCAGCAGGAGCATCTACTCTGAGATATGATATAAAAAGCCCATTTTGATGCTGTTTGAACAGTGGGTTTAATATATATGTGCATCTATATGTCCGTCTGAAACAATGGATGAAAAGTACTAATTACTAATCACTATGAAATGGGGAATGGTGACAGGATGATCACTGTTTTCTAGATAAAATCGGACACTTAAATAACAACATTGTGTCATTCACACTCAATGCATATAATGATATATTTCCTTCCCCTGTAGTGCTGGAACCATGCTGCTCTTTTATTTCCATATCGTTTACTGGGACTGCTATGCTAGTTGATAAGACTGTTGTGGGGCAGGGGCAGAAGGTGGGGGGGGGGGGTGTTATCAATGATTTTGCAGGTTTTAGCTTCACTCTTTATCCTTTTTGTGTTATAACACTACCAAGACACCATGATGTTATGGAAGCTTTAAAATGCAGATGGGACACTTTTGTCTATAAAATAGCTTACGCCTTTTCTTCTCCTTTGCTGTGCAATGACACAGGTGTCAGTTATAACAAACATTTGGAATGACATGTGAAACTAAATGCAGTGGACAAGAGTGAGGCTATCATCTGTCACCTTCATATACCATCATCCTCTCTGAGAAGAACATGTCCGTCAGGATTACAATGCAGCGCAGGCTGATTAACTTCACAGAGATGATATAAAACAATGTTCGATCACCTTAAGGGCAAGAAAAGAAAATACTAGTCATTTTGAACTGTCTAGTACTCTGAAGCTAAAAATGCAAGAGATTCACAATCAGATCCGTGTCGGACAGTTCGGGAGGTGCTAGGCTTAGAATAAATATAACACACTCTAGCGCTGGAAGCAGTTTCAGGGCAAAGAGATAAACTCAGGCGTATGCACAGTCACCATGGTGATGCTGAAAATAGGAAAGGGATCAATCTGTATAAAGGCACAGATGCAGAATTTAGGTTACTGACTTCATATGACATATGTGGGATGCTTTTTCTAATGCAGCCATTGCTACAGCGTTTTACTCCATGAAATATTGCAGTACACAGTAAAGTGGTTTGGGGAGAGAGAGAGAGAGAGAGAGAGAGAGAGAGAGAGAGAGAGAGAGAGTGAAACATGAAAAAGATGCAGAAGACGGCATTAAGTCTAGAAGAATAAGAGATGAATGAGTCATAGCATTTGCATGGGAAGTGATGTGGTACACGCTGAGTCATTATTACTGTCCACTGGCACTGTGTGTGTGTGTGTGTGTGTGTGTGTGTGTGTGTGTGTGTGTCTGTGTGTGTGAGAGAGAGAGAGCAAAAAAACAAAAACAAAAGTTGTGTTCATCCACAGGTTCATTTATAGAGAAAGGTCACTGTACATCAATACAAACTGACCACCTATATCTTGACATGTCTGTCCTGATGGGCGTGGTCTCTTCCACAGTAATTGAGGGCATGAGAAAAAGTGTTGAAACACCCAAACAACTGTCTTTTTAAAGGTCATTTAAGAAACAGCTACTTAAAGGTCATTTCTTTAAGGGACAGAAAGAAATCCAGTGACATTGTTGCTTAGCATCTGGCAGATCATTTGTTCCCAAAGTCAAAGCTCCACCTATTAATAATAATGACAAAGGTTTCTCTGTGTCTGGGGTGCAGTTTTAACCAATGATTTAGGGCATCTGGGCAAAAACCAACAGAATGATGAATGCCAAGGAATATAAAGAGATTTCATCAAGTAGATGATAAACAGGGGGCTGGGGAAAGACACGCAGTATTAAATCAGCCACCTCGACCTCTCGATATCAACATAACTTAATTTGTATGGACAGGCAAGTAAGTCAAGTCTTATACACAGCATGGCTGAATTTATCATAGCACTGCTTCAGTTGTGCTTCCCAACAGAGTTCACATATTTAAAATGAAAAAAAAAAAAATTCTTCTATTTTTATGTTTATTTGTAGTTAGTGTAATGATATATGACATTGTTTCAAGTAAATAAACAGTTGCTATCAAGATGAATAGCTTTAAAAAGGATATGTATACTAACCATACAGAGGAGAGGAATAATCAAATAATCTATCCATAAAAGTTTCAATGCCATTTACAGATATGCATAAATGATGTGAAAAGACAGTGCAGGTTGTATTGGCAGTAACAATACAGCACTGATTGCAACAGAAAAACAGAACATGATTACACACTGGAGCATTACCACATTTTAACATTTGAATGGGTTTAACCACATTTTTGTCAGATAAAGAAAAGAAAAGAAAAGTCGTTGTGTTACTGCAGCAGTCCTGTAGTCAGGTGTGGCAGAAACGCAGTATAGACAAAAAGAGACACAAGAGGACAGAAAGAAATGGGGGGGGGGGGGCATGTAAGAGAGAAATAATGAGCTAGGAAAAGGGAGAAAGGATTGGGCGTGTCCTTCTATCATCATCTCCAATCATCTCAGGCATGAGATTTTGAATATTTTTTTTTTAAATCCAACCAAATACAGGGATAAAAGCAGAGAAGGAAATTATGTTTATTTTACTGAAATTTTGCACCAAGACCCAAACCATCTTCTAACTTATTGTGTGTCCCTCAGGCACCAAGGTTCTGTAACTCAAATAATCTCTACAATCAGAAACCTCTAAGATATGGAAGCTCATTCTTATAACCTGCAAGAACTTTATTTTCACATTTCCGTTTCCATAGTAACTAGTCATCAAGGCTGAGGTGAGAGAGGCCTAAGGCCTACATAGTATTTCTCCATGCAAAATAATAATAATAATTTTTTTAAAAAAAAACATTTTTAAAAACAAACATGCTGGTGTTCAAAATATGCACTTGCATAGAAAAAGATGCACTTACACAGAAAAAGATGCACTTACACAGAATAAGATGCACATACACAGACACACAGCGTGTGGTCTTCAATCACACCAGAGCTGGAAGTTTGCAGTTCAAAGCTACAGGCTTCATATCCTGTGTGTTGTCATTTGGCATTTTGTAGACATGAGCTAATGTTCTGCTGTGTGCGAGAGGCGTGTGTGTGTGTGTGTGTGTGTGTGTGTGTGTGTGTGTGTGTGTGTGTGTGTGTGTGTGTGTGTGTGTGTGTGTGTGTGTGTGTGTGTGTGTGTGAGAGCAGCACATCCACTTCCCCTGGTCTGGAGGGGCAAAGTGTGCATTCACACTGTCACACCCTAGTCTGACACTGAGGAGTGAAAAGCCCCCAGGCTTAATGTCTAGTTATAAGAGCTAATCTAGTGTGAATGTTCAAAAGCTACACTGTGGTTACTGAAGGCAGTCTCTCACCATTCACACCTTCACTGCGCTTCAGAGGACACGGACTAGGAAAGAGTAAAAAAAGAAAAGGAAGAAGACAAAAATGAGTGAGGTGATCAGAAGGGAGAGAGAGGGAGAAAGAGAGAGAAAGAGGATCTTCTGCATGTACGAAACCACACCCTATTCACTTTATAGTATAGTATTTTGAGAGTTTTGGTATTTTAGTCACATAAAGGCACAGTGGAGACTACACAGTGGGCTTGTGAAATCCCACATAGGCTAGTGTCCAATCACTGTACTCTAGTAAGTAAAGAATGCCCACAGTTTGCTCTCAGTAGGGAATAGGGAACCATTTTGGACACAAGCACAAGCAATGGAAAATAGTAAAGAGAGAGGAAATCATGCCTAAGTCTGCAGTGCCTCCTCCAGGCAATCAGCACTATAGCAGCCATGTGTAAAAAACCTTTTAATACAATTACATTTTTACATATGATACATGGCTACTGCGTATCAAGAGTGTCAATGTGAAGAAAACATGAAAACATTTGAAGCTGGGAAAGGAGAATAACAACTCTTCCTTTATTTTATCCCTCAAATTCTTTGCTTCTTCCTCCTTTCTTCCCTCCCCTCCTTTTATTCTTCCTTCCTTACATCCATCCATCCATCCTTCTTCTTTCTTTCTTTCTTTTTTACTATTTGTCCCTCTTCCTCCCCTCTATTGTTTCTTCGCTCCTTTCCTGCTTCTTTTCTTTCTCATTCAACATGCATAAATGTTTAATCATCCAATTCCAGTGTGTGTGTGTTGTGTGTGTTGTTGTTGTTGGTATTATTATTATTATTATTATTATTGTTGTTGTTGTTGTTGTTGTTGTTGTTGTGTTTCCATGCAGACATTTTGTCATAGGATAAAAAATAAGAATCTATTAGTAAATAAATGAAAATAAATTAAAATAGCTGAGAAATATCTGAGGAAGAGACTAGGAAAAACATTCAAATGATAGCAATATTGATTGGAAATATGATTAGCCTTTCACTCAGTCAATCTCTCTCTGTCTGTCTCTCTGCAGGTCTTTCTGTTGCAGTGCAGCAGGATGTTTTATACAAAGGGCTGGCTGGTTTTAATGGCGCACTGGGCTGCATGGCTGTTGGAGGGCGTTTATTCACATTAAGCTGGAGAACTCATGTCTTCTCCATTATTTGTGGTGAGACACTCACACTCCTCCTCCTGTGATAATGCTCAAATATTACCCTATTACCCAGTCAGGCCAAATTCTGCTCTGTTCCATATCTTCCGTACCCTGTGCTCTGTCTATCCAATTTACTCTCTTTTGCTTTCTATTTTCCTTCTATAATCAGCCTTTCCTCTTCTTGTTTTCCTGTAATTAGTATTGTTAATGATGTTCTTTGTTTTAAACACTGTAGTGCTTAATTAAATAAATAATAATTAAATAATTCTTATTTCAGTAAACACAGCAGATCCAGGGTAAGAATGCACATTTGTTTTTATTTATTGACGCTTGTGCCTGTTAATTAAAACTCTCTCTCCATTCTCTACAGCCTTCCTCTCTTCCTATGCACACTTCGCCTTGAGCAATGTGCTGGCAAGTGTGAGTACACTGTGTGTATTTACTAGTCAGAGATACACCTGAACAGCCATATGCAGTGCTTTTGATTTATCTATGGCTGTGTTGTGTGTGTAGGTGGGTCTCCCTGCCAGCAGCTGGGCCTCCACACTAACTATCAGTCTTATGCTGTTAGTGAGTGGGCGGAGCCTCTCCACATACCGCATCACTATTGGCCGAGACAGCTCTCCTGGAAGCCCCTTACACACTCCCAGTCAGTGTGCTGAGGCAAACACAGACACTAGTTCTGTGTGACGCACTCTCTCTCTCTCTCTCTCTCTGTCACACACACACACACACACACACACGCGCACAGTGAACCATGTTTATTTATGGTGTCCGGTCCACAAATTTTCTCTACTAATTATGTGTCATCGCTCTTATCCTGAAATGTCTGATGAATGCTTCCCACAGGGAGTAAAGTTGCTTTGCAATATAAAGCACTTCTTAAGATAGAAACGTGTGTGGGTAGTCTGATTCAACTCATCAACTTTGCGGTTGCTAACACTGTTAGGAAATATGATTGGGACAGACTGAGTTTATGGCTCTCTCCTCTCTGTGTGACGTCCCACTCTCATCCTCCCACTTGCACTGAGTGTTCACAGCCCGATCCACTGTCAACACTGATCTTCAGATAGAATTTGTGCAGGTCATCACAGGCAAGGCAGAAGACACATCTCTACTAAATGGATAGAACGTGTGAAATTTGGATATTAAGCTGAAACGTGGCTAAAGGCCTAAACCAATGAGTGGCAATATCAAAATGCAGATGGACCTGTAACATTTCTACTGTTCTTCTAGTTAGTGTGCAATCACAGAAATCCAAACAATATCTGGAGGAAAAGTAAAACATTCCTCATTAACAATAGAGCTAGTGTAATGTTGGACAGTTTGGAGCAGACAGTGTGGGTTTGAGGCCTCATTTGACTTGCCACAAAAGGGGGGGGGATACAGTTGTACAACAAAAGAGTAGGTACTTATTCATCAAACAAGTGCAAGTCTACAGGACAGTAACACAATTTCATCTCGTTTTGATTATTATATTATATTGCCATTTCTCATTCAGTTAACCGGTGCTATTTGATGCATTTTCAAAAATATTACAGGTAATTATAGACACATTTTGAGTTGAGACGGTTTTAAGATCTGGGGTTTTTTTGTTTGTTTGTTTGGGCTTTTTGTAAAAAAATCGAAAAACCTTTGAACGCAGGATTGAACGTCTTTTTAAGAATGGCTAAACTGTCATACTTGTACAACGTCTATGAAAGTAGAAGAAAACAACTGATTTATTCAACGAATCCTAAGAAACATTTATGAAACTTATGATCTGCAAATGCCAAGATGTGCAACATCTATAGGCCTACTACATGATTAAACTTAACTGCCTCGTTTCTTTCAGCCCATGAGAATTAGCAAAAATGAATATTGAAGCAGCCCACAGCAGTCTCAACAGTCTCACCCTATCTAGAATTCACACTCGAAACAACACACTCTACTAGGTGTCTTTTCCACAGTTAAGGCAAAAACTGATGAGTGAAGTACATTTCATACAAAGTGATATCAAAGTGAAAACTAAGTGATATTGCCCTGCATTTCATTACTGTCTGTTTAGCTGTTTTTTCCACTGGTCTGCATAGTTGACATCCCCACAGTATTGACTACTGAATGTACGAGTCTAATCAGCTATCCTATGAAACCCCTAATATATATATATATATATATATATATATATATATATATATATATATATATATATATGTAATATTAATGAGTATTAATCCTAATGTTTCCTCCAATCTTCCTATTCTACTTTACGAGCCCAGGATTAACTGCAAGTGTTAATCAATAGAATAGATAATATGTTTTTAAAAATTCATAGCCTTCAAATGCTCCTGAAAATATGGATGCAGTTCAGGCAGAATTTGAGTTTGATACCCTGATCCGTACCACAGGAAAGCTGAAACCATGACAGCTGAGTTTGAGTCGAAACAAAAAGCTTTTAATGGTGACGTCATTCCAGTACAAAAAAATAAAATAAAATTGAACATAGTGTTTAAAAACATCGAACATAAAATATATTCTACATTAAATATCATTAGTAGCCCAATCTGTGGGCTTTTCATTAAACAAACCTATATTTCAACCAGCCAGAGTAGTGCAAAAGTTAGCAGAAGCACAATTTTAAAAAATACAAACATGCAAATAATAATGGTCTTTAAATGAGTTGTAATGATAATGGCAAATATCCAACAAAACAATACCTACTGTCAGATAAAAAAATCTATCTGCCATGGCTTTTTATTTTTTGCCAACCGAGAACCTATAAAGAGTTGTAAAGTAATGTAATCTAGTGTATGATCGGGTGTGTATCCCTGCATGCAATTAAGGGGGTTGAAAGTGATAAAAGAACTCCTTCACAGAGATATTTATACACTGATGTGTGCCTTTCTGTGTGAGAGTGTATGTGTATGTGTGTGTGGGTAGTAATGAATCCTGCGCAGAAAAGAGAAAGTCTAAAAAGCCTATAATGTCATTTAACAATTTGTCATGCTAATTCGTGTAAGAAAGGAGGCCGAGACTATTCATATTGTGCAAGCCGTGTGTGTGTGTGTGTGTGTGTGTGTGAAAGAAGCAGAGCATCTACCTGTTTTCAGAATAAGATTTAAGTGCTAAGCAAATATGTTTGTGTGTTTTGTGTGTGTCTACAGTGAATGACAGTGAGAATAGTGCTATCCTTCAAACGCCATCTACAGTAGCCTAGTCACTGTGCTTTACGCTCCTAACGCAATTACACAAGCTTGCAGTCACTCATAATAGAGCATTACCACGAAAGCTGTAAGATGTGTGAAGAGTGCCGGTTTTGTGAAGAAACCAACAGAAAGAAATGAGCTGGATTTAGCTGAGCTGGATCGGCTATGATATAGTGATCGATGGCAGTTATTCATTAACAATCTTTAAGTAGGTGTGCAGACCAGGTTAGACAGTACATGAGATCAGTGCAGACCAACATTCTCCAATTTTATCCAGAAAAAAAGGACTAGTGAAGGTCTAAGATATTGTTCCTACTAAACAGTAACAGATCTAGCATATAAAAAAAAACTGTAGCCTGAGTTTCCAGGTCACGTTTGCAGAATGAGCAGAGGCACAGAAATAGAATCAGTCCTCCCATCGGGGAAGGAGGGAGTATACACAGTCTGTGGTGTAGTCAAGGCCATATGCAGTGTAAACACATGCTTTTTCCAGTGTGCTCATGTATGTTCACTTCATGATAGTAGATAGTAGAACCACTTATATTTTCCTGCATTAAAGGATGAATTCACCATGAATTACTTATTTATCTTTATAATTGACATCTTCAGTGGCATCCATGATATATAACTAAAGTTTTTTTTTAACTTTCTGGGTCTATTTTCACCAACATTAACATTTTCCTACATTACCCACAATGCCGTTTGACTACTTGCTGATAGTGGCACAAGTAGTATTTAGCCAGTGCTTCATCAATGCTTTACTCCTTTAGTCAGTCCAGCTCTCTCACCTCCTCATCTCCACACTCTGCTCCAACAGCTCATCTTCAAAAGCTTTAACTAATACTGCTTCCAAAGCCATTGTGCTCATCGTGTTGTAGATCTCTACCTAGCCAAGCCGAGACTCATTCTCATTTAACATTGAACGTTACTGGATAATGGTGACTGAGAAACTGTTGCTCTTTTGCTTTATTTATTTATTTATTTTTTTAGAAGTTTACATCCGCATAACTCGACCGGCATCACCTATGTTTACGATTGTTGAAGATATTTTCTTCTATTAAACACCATTGTAATTTTGCTGGTGATATTCTTGTGTGACTGCAGAGTGACAGAAAATGCTAACTTCTCAATGGAATAAATGTTCTTATTGGCACCAACCAACAAGTTACCACCGTAATTGCTAAGCACGATACAATCATTTCTATAGAAACTTATACCACAGTGCTGTTGAATTCTCGATTCTGATTGGCTGACCGACGTTCTGAGGTGTGCAATTGTTTTTTAGTAAATGCACAGCAAGAGTAGTTCCAGTCAGGTCTTGACCTCATTAAAGTTCCATATCACTTCGCCAAGTTAACTGAAATAATGGGAAAGTTATTCTACTGTTCACCACAGCACACAGATTTAACAACAAACAAAATGACTGAAAACTACGATTTTTCCAGAAATACATAAGGAATAATTGACGACGGGCCATGAAGCGAAGCGGAGGCTTGAGTCATTGATATGCAGTTATTAGAGAGAGAAAGAAAGCAAGAAAAAAGAGAGTGTGAGCGAGCACACGTGATAAGCCGGTGAACAAGTATCAATATTTATTTATTTATTCGTTGTATTTTCTGCTGTAATAAAAAAAAAGAAACCTGTGAACAATTAGGCTTATCGATATTTATTTATTTATTTGTTCTATTTTTATATTATCAGCAAAAAACACCAACTATGAAATCTCTCTCCAATAACTGCATATCAGTGGCTCAAGCCTCCGTTACTATCACTACAATAATGGTTTGGAATTAGCAACAGAGGCTTGAGATGGGATGCGTAATAAATTAGTTCCATACACATGAGCATTTTAAGGACAAAAACCTGACAAATGTCTTGAAATCAACATCTGAACAATGGCTTCAGGTGTGGTAACTGTGGTATAAGCGGAATAATTGACCATTGAGTTATTAGAAAATAATGCACACCCGAGGAGTAATGGTCACTCCGCTTCATGTCGTGACCGCATTACCACCTCAGGGTGTGCATTATTTTCTAATAATTCAACAGACCGGAGTGAATTATTCCTTACATGTTTAATGTGTTGTGGACTTCACTGGCCTGTCCATCTGTTTGAACATATGGAACACAATATGATTGCTCATTTTCATTTGATACTTTTTAAAGAATTCTGATTGGTTAATTCTTCGTTTTCTACAGATTCTGAAGGAAATCTCATGCGAATGCAGATACAGTTACAGAAGGTTGAAATGCTACTAATTTTAGCATGAGTGAGACTAGTCATTGTAAAATGACTACCTTGGGCTGGACTACACCACAGGACACTTTTCAGTGTTACTCATTAGTAGAAACCAAAACATGGCCACTGCACACCTTTCTTACTGTAGGCTCTTCACGGATACATGTCTAAATAGAAAGGTCCAATGATGGACCTTATATTTGCAACAGCTGTATTAGAACTAAACCATCTTTGAAGTAACTCTCCTGCTAAGTGCTGTGGTGAGGCTTTAAACAAACAGCTCTGGTAAAGATGGTAAATGGTACGAATCATTTGCGAATAAATTTCATTCATCGCTTTTAAGGAATGCACCAGTCATAACATTAATGGTGCTATTCATGTAAAGGCTAGTATAGAACAGTTAGCATCATGCTAACCAGGCCACAGTGGCCAGTTGACTGTTAGTCAACAGCATGTCTTGGGCAAAGTGCTTATTGAGCCCTCAAATAGCCCTGTATTCCAATACAGCTTTCAAGAGGCCCTCGTCCACTTTCCCCCGTTACAGGGAAGTGTGTATTATCTACATGACACAAGTGGCTACTTGTAGAAGGAGGGATTGAGAGTGTAGTGGAGAGCAGATTTACTAGACAGATAGAGGAGTACAGAAATAAATTTCCATCAGCTGTCATCTATAGACGAAGTAGCGGCTACATTAAAAAGCCAATTTCAACAGAGTAAATATTATATTTTGGAAATACTTAGTATTTTATTGCTCTGGGTTAGACTATAATGCATTCTGGGCAATTTGTGCTCTCCACAAAGGGAGATTTAACAAACTTCTATTGAGCTAATAAAGTATTATAATGGCCCATGATTGGTGTATTAAATCCAAATGAAACATCAAAAGAGAAGTGGATGAGGACATGTTGAAGATGTATTGGAATGCAGGATATGTCCTTTAATGTGATACCGCTACTTAAACTGCAGGGCTGTTTAACATGTATTTTTGCCCAAAAAAGTCCAATTATAGCATCAGTGATTGTTTGTGAGCTAGTTAAGGCTCTAGAGCAGTCTGCCCAGGATCAGTCCCTCTGTGGAGCGAGCCTCTCCCCTTACAATCTCCAGAAAGCCCAGCTTAGTGAGGAACTCCAGCCTTAGGCGTTCTGTGGGCTGCACCTCGCAAAAGACACCCTGGGAACCTAGAGAGAGAGAAAGAGAGACAGAGGGAGAGAGAATGAGGTGAGGTGAGGCCCCGGGAGAGTCAACGCACGATCAACAAGCAGGAAATTATTTTTGCTTCATTCTCATCATCAACATGATATTGAAATGTCTATATTTGGATGTGGGAGTTTAAAAAAGAAACAAGTATGGAGGATTTTACATGTTTAATTTCTAGCTTTAAGAAATCATTTTACCTTCCAATTTCAAGTTCTCTGAGACTTAGATCACAGACGATAGATGACAATTACATGCTAGATGAGTGTGTGTCTGTTCACAGGAAGTTTTATTACTATTACAATTAACCATATAGCTCCTATTTAATTGTTTACCAGTAAAATGTTTGATTCCTACTCTGACTGATCAAGCCATATATTAACATTTATGGCATTTTTGGCAGACGCCCTTATCCAGAGCGACTTACGTTTATCTCATTTTATACATCTGAGCAGTTGAGGGTTAAGGGCCGTGCTCAAGGGCCCAACAGTGGCAGCTTGGCAGGGCTGGGGTTCGAACTCATGACCTTCCAACCAGTAGCCCAACATCTTACCACTGCCCACAGTGTACCACTGCCCACAGAATATAATGTGAGATGTTCTAGTTGTTGTGCTGATGATTAAATGATATCAATGTCAAAGCTCCAGTGATGTCAGAGGTTTTTCATTTCAGACCATCATCTTTCTGGTGCTGGAAGCTAATTGGTTTGGCCAGCTCATTTGCAGTGGAAACACACAGAACAATTGAAAGGTAGACACTAGCCCAAGAGCTGTTTCTCACCATTAGCTTTGAGTGCTGTGAGCAGGGACGTGAGAAGACTTCTGCTGACACTGCAGTCCACCAGTTCAGGCAGTGCCTCAAGCCGGAGCTGAGACGGGAAGTGGTACAGCAGGGAATCTGGGTAATACTGCTCTTCATGCAAACTCAGCAGCGCCTCCTGTGATTACAGGGAGAAATGAGAATAGTGATGCAAATTCGTGTGTTCTCTGTGTGTGTGTGTGTGTGTGTGTGTGTGTGTGTGTGTGTGTGTGTGTGTTTGTGAGACAGGACATTTCTTAGTAGTGTTTGCAGTATAACTGTTTATCCAGACATACAGCACCTATGAACACCACTATTCTCTATTCTCATGTGTTTGAGATATTACTACATTAACTTTACTTAAAGAAAAATCTGATCAAACCATTATCCTGTGAGGTTTATTTCTCCTAGGTTGAACTCTGACCTTCTGGGCAGTGTGTCCGTTGGTGACGTGCGTACGTGTGGGGTATTTGTCTCTCATAGCCGGCAGCCAGGTGGCCTGGCATCTCTTGACAAATGAGCGTACATCCAGAATGCCAGCAACACACCCACACACACCCAGCTCATCCTCCAGAACAAAGCTGTACTCTGGGCACAAGGCCAGAGATGCACCCAAAAACCTGAATGCGCACACAAGCACAAACACATTCATAAATATTCCTTTGAAGGTCCTAGAGGCTCCAGTGTTAGGAATTATTGTTAGAGAGTACAGAGGAACTTCTGTTCCTGAAGCTAGGTCTGGGAAATTGCCTATTTACAGTATGTAAACTAACAGAACCTGTCACCGATGAAGTCTGGATGAAGCACAGTCACATCCTGAGCACCTCTGGTTTTCTGATAAAGCTGACGCACCATGTGGTACAGCTCCACCTAACAGCACACAGCATGAAACCACACAAACATGCCCAGTAATTATAATGCAGATGTTGACTGTAAGAGCAGTGCACAATAAACATTTTCCTTGTTATCTGTTATTTATAACTTGCATAAAACCATTCAGTAACTTGAA
This sequence comes from Ictalurus furcatus, assembly GCF_023375685.1. Taxonomy (NCBI): domain Eukaryota; kingdom Metazoa; phylum Chordata; class Actinopteri; order Siluriformes; family Ictaluridae; genus Ictalurus; species Ictalurus furcatus. The sequence continues at coordinate 25,327,148 of NC_071261.1, forward strand.
TGAATATGTCTTTTAGTTAGAATAAGATTATACAAAAAATATAGTACTTATTGGTGGCAATAATACTAACTACTAAAATACAAATTATTTTATAGCCTATTTAAGTCTTGAAAGTGTGAATGAGGGCTATTGACTTTAGCGTGTTATTGGTTGTGACACAATTGTTTACGACGTAATTGTGTATCACCAAGAAAAGCAACATGGCATCAACGGCCTTGGCTGTGCACAGTATATCTCACCTTGTCTTTGTGCTGGAAGGGCCGTATGTTGTAAAGACGAGAGGTGGGGAAAAGAGGAGGGGGGTGGCTGAACAGCTCACTGCTGGTGCCTACAGGAAGAAGCATCTTCAGCACACACCAGATGGAGAGAGGAAGAGAGAGAAATGATGAGGAATATATCGCATGAGCCAGGATCTATATACATTCATGCTGTATTACTTTAATAAATGCTCAGTGTCATTCGTACCTGCACTTCCCCAGATAATCCTCCTTTAAATACCCAGGGCTCCGCCTCCACACTGAGAAGCTCCGCTCCTGATGAGGCTCCACACCCTGTTGATAAGAGGCCACTCAGTCTCACAGGCATGTGCAATATGGCATAGAATGGAAAGAGATACTCACAATGAAAACAATTCTTCCAGGAACCCAGTGAAGAACTTTCACTTATCACCCGACCCTCTGAAGGTGAGGAGAAAAGGAAAGAGGGAGAGAGGTGTATTAGAACAATTCAAGTCCACATTTTCCCTTCAATCCTATCTCTCTCTCTCGCTCTCTCTCTCTCTCTCTCTCTCTCTCTCTCTCACCCAGCCAGCTGATGAAGGCCTTGGCTACAAGCAGCGTGTTTCTCAGGTCCCAGACATATGGGTAAAGGTCATAGAGCACAGCTCTGTTCACGCTGTTCACCACACTGCCATGCAGAACCGCAATCTCATCACATGCAACCAGAAAACGGCCTGCCCGAACCCGCCACTCCTCAATCTGAGGAAATAAAAAAGATTATTAGTAGTTAAGAAGGAAAGAGATGGAAAGACTCTATTATTATATAAAATGCATGACATGAATTAAATATTAAAGGGAGAGAGCAAAAAGCATGATAGGATCTGTTTAGATAAATTTTAAAGATGGGCATTATATCACTTTTCCTTTTTCCGATACCAATACATACTGAAACCTTGAGTATCAGCCGATACTGATACCCATCTAATATTGTTTACTTTAAAACCTATCAAACTTTAAATTATTATATAAACTTACATCACTTACATTGTTATATATGTATAAATAATAAAGTATAACATATAAATATAATAATATTGATCCTTGCATCATAAAAATCAGTCAAGTCTCTTTATGTGTAAACATAAACTCTAAAAATAAATTATTTTCCAAATTCAATTCCAATCAGATATCCAATGTGTTTCTCTGCTGCTATCGGCCCGATACTGATACTGGGTATCGGATCCATCTCTAGTAAATATTATTATCACTTATTACTAATTGTGCAAAAATCAGGAATGATTTTGGAGTGTAACATATATGAGAAATGGTATGACAGGAAGAACCTTTCTAGTCACTCTAAAAATTATGTTGTTTAAAAAAAAAAAAAAAAAAAAACTTGCATTTTTTTGGATAAATCCTTTCAGAGAATTAATTTGAACACAATGAACACCTGTCTAAGTGAGATTTGGTATTAAATACATAGCTGCAAAGTTATCACATTATAAATTTAAGAGCTCCAATATGCAAATGAAAGCCATGCAAAGTATAGAAGATTATTTAAAACCTTTCACCAGTTTATCAGAAGACAGCTGTAGCCATTTGGGTTTGGGGGCTTTTGCCCAATGTTTCCAGGATAGGCTCCAGTTCCACCATGACCCTGACCAGGATCAAGCTGTTACTGAAAGTATGAAAGTGAGTGAGGGAGGATTTCTAATTGGATAAGGGTAAAAGTACAGGCACTTCTCTCCATGTTTTACTGTCATCTACTTGTGTTTTTTATACTACTGTCGCATCAAGTACTAAATTATTTATTCATACACTTCTTTTCAGTAACTGTTTTATCCTTGTCAGGGTAGCTGGTCATACTGAAACTATCCCAGGAGTACTGTATGTAAGGCTGGGATACACACAGGGCACCACTTACACTCACCATCCATTCACACAGGGGCAAGGATTAAACCCTGGACCCTTGAGAAAACAACTCTACCTGCTGCCCCACGGTGCCACCCATTTAATATTTAAGGCAGGAAAAATGTTATGGTCTTCATATGATGACTTTGAACAGAACAGAATGTACAGAAGACACATGTCACAACAATTTCCGCACATATTTCTGTCATCTAGTTTTTGTGTATTCTGCACACACTCTCTCTCTCTCACACACACACACACACAAACACACACACACACACATACAGAGACCATTCAGCATCACAGATAGAGACCTTCTGCGGTTGCATCTTCTTGCTGCTCCCATTGACACTGACATAATGGCAGTGGCTTTTGAGCCAGGTAAGTGCCTGAAGCAGGCTCTGGGCAGGCGGGCCATGCTCATGTGGCAGGTAGTACAGTCCCACCAGCAGTCGCACTTGAGCCTCACTGAGTGGAGATTTCGCAGCACACAGGCCCTTTCCTGAGGCTTTCTCCCAGCCTTGACCTCCAGGAACCCACTCCTCGCTCTCAGTCTCAGCCGAGACCTTCAGCACTGAAGTGGAAGAAGGAACCAGAGCCCCAGCAGCAGATTGAGATTTAGACTGGGCTCCATGCAGATTGTCTAAGCTTTCAGGAGGTTTAGGTTTGGAGGGGAGAGCAGACGGTTTGTGCTCTGTAGGCCTGTTCTGCCGTCCTGAGGAGAAAAGGTGTCACAAGTTATAAAAGACTTGTTTAAATGTCTAATGTTTTCACACTTTTTGACAAGCTCTCAGACTAAATCACACTGCTGATTTTATACTTTGCAATTCAGTTGAATTTCGATTTAGCATGCCACGATGCAATTATGAAACGAATCATTGTGCATCTCGATTTTTATCATATGTATGCATTTGCATGCAAGATTATCATTTGAATGTATCTTTAATCGCATATTGAAGCGGGTGTTTCCTAAACATTTTGGCTAAATGATCCTTCTGTAAACTGAGGGAAAAGAAATAAACACTGTCTTTTCATACATTTTGAATTATTTTACATTCTTAAAAATTATTTTGCATTTTTTTTTTACATTGCATTACTTGTAAAATTATATTTCCTACTAAAAGTGCTATTACATGTAACAATATGTTAATATTCAAATAACATTTTAAAAATATTTAAATTTACATTTAAAACAAGAATTTATCAGTCATTTATCAGTTTTCTGTGGTAAAATGTTCAAATTTTCAAAAGTGCACCACAAAAAGTTGGCATATGGCAGATGACATTTACTACAGCCATTGCTTACATTTTTTTTTATATAAAAGCTGTTTGGTATTTCTCACAGTTTTAATTAAAAAAAATTAATGCATAAGCCTATGTGCAAGTCCAATTATGACATTTTGTGCAGAATTGCATTTTATGCAGAATTGCATTGTATCTAAAATTCAAACTTGTTACTCGATCTTTTTACAAATACAGTACTGTACTGGTATAATTGGTATACAGATGGCATCTAATATGTAAATGTAATCTTTGTGTTTTGTTTAAATAAGCAAAAAGAGCAAAAGTCCCTGAAGAATCAATGATACAGTATGTAAGAATCAATGATAGAAGAATCAGTCATATGTAACACAAATGTGAGCTGTGTGTTTGATTTTAAAGGATGAGTGATGAGTGTGCAAAATACCAGGCTGTAGAGCTTGGTTCAGCTCAGTCATCCAGTCTTTCAGTGCAGCAGAAAGCGCTCGCTCCGGACAGTACTGATGCCCTTTACCTACACACACATATACACAGCTTAAATTATTATCACACTACAGCTCTATCCATAGATGTATTTCATTTTTGTCTGTTTTTGTTATCATAGCATTGCTTTTGTTTCATAAAGCCAACTTGTCAAGATTTACCTTTATTTAAGCTTAAGCTTAGCTTTATCAACTTCATGTACAACATCCCTACAGTGACTCAGTATTAAGTGTTAAGGAGAACAGTAAGGGTAATAGAACAGTTTTAATAATCACACCCACGGCCATGTTTCTGTCCGTGGCATGGCATTTACGCAGTAGATTCATTAGGAACTGCATTTTAATCACAGTTAAATTCAACAAACACAATAAAGTCTAGTGACTCTGAAACCAAAGCTGATGAACCCAACAGTCATTATCCATAATGTCCCACATATACACCATCTATTCAGCGAAACAGAGATGATGTGTAGTAATGTGTTATAGTGTGCACGCATGTGTATTAATGCCATTAAGTCCTTAAAATGCTCCAAAGTTAATCATATTATGTGACTGACCATTTGGTCCTGTCCAACTCTTTCCCTTTCGTTCTGTTTCTCTTTGAGCTAATAACCAACCACGCACATTTCTCAGCACTTCTCACCATCCCTCTATGATTCATCTGGGTGTCATGGCCCACTTAACCCACCATCATTTCTTTCATGAAATTGGATCCTCTGTCTTCCACACAATCTAATTCCTTCTGCCACTCATCTTTTCGTCTTTTTCTTTCCATTTTTTTCCTACCATTCTTATTTTTACTTTCCATCCTCTCCTATCCTCTTCTTTTTCTCCTATACATGTCTTTCCTCTCACCTTCTCTCTTCTCCTTCCCTGCTTTGAGCCATGTCCCAAGTGTGTGCAGAGGGATGTAGTTTGCTTCAAATTCACAGTTAGGGTTCAGCAGCAGACCCCTGAGTTGAGCTTGGAGGCCAGGTGGACGACCCTTAAACGGCCCCAGGAAGACACGACGTGAATCGTAATCATTAGCGTGCAGATTGTCCCACACCAGGGGAGGTCGCTGTAAGACTGACTGCACCTCCTTCAGCGAATCAGCACACAGCTCTCGAGAGATCACCTTACTTCCTATTGCATGAAAGACATATAAACATATTAATCAGGATTTTCTGATTAATAAGTGATGTGAAGTGGAATAACAGTTCTTTACTCACTACTGACACATTATAACGAATACAACATGAAATACATTATGAGTTAATGTATGAATCAGCGAAATAAGCAAAACATATGTTTATAAACTAATTGTTGTCTGTTACACGTTTTGTACTCAACCCACCATCTCCTCCTGCTCCATCCTCCCTGACTGCTGAAGACTTTACCACCTTTTATGATAAGAATATTGAAAAAGTCTACCAGGCCTTCGCTTCTACTTCTACGCTAGCCACTGAGGATCCCCCTTCTCCCTCACTGGCACATTTTTCTAATCTAGCAACAGAAAAGATCCTGCAGGTCATCTTGTCCTGCAATCCTACCACCTGCCCATTGGATCCAATCCCTTCCACAGTGCTCCAGACCATCTCACAAGACCTCCTCCCCTTCATCACTATTATCATCAATGACTCCATATCATCTGGTCATGTACCAACTGCATTCAAGAGAGCAAAGGTTATTCCCATCCTGAAGAAACCCAGTCTGTATCACTTGTTTATTTTGTTTCTAAAATCCTTGAACACACTGTCTACAATCAACTGTCTCTCTATTTCTCACAGAAAAACTTCCAGGATCCTAACTAATCTGGCTTCAAAGTGGTACAATCCACAGAGACTGCCCTTTTGGCTGTCACTGAGAAGCTGCATGCTGCTAGATCAGCCAAACATCATCAGTCCTCATCCTCCTTGACCTTTCAGCATCGTTGACACGGTTAACCACAAGACTCTCTTATCCACCCTCATGAGTCTTGGAATTCATGGTGCAGCATGCCAGCGGTTTGCTTCCTACCTGGAAGGTCGCTAATACCAGGTGACATGGAGGGGATACACATCTGCTCCATGCAGACTCTCCACTGGTGTCCCACAAGGCTCAGTACAGAACTGCTGTTCATCCCAGCTGATTCTTCACCATGTCAGCATCTTGTGATCTCCCTGGACAACTCTCTGATCCCACCTTCAGTTACTGCACCCATCATTGGGATAACCATGGACAATCAACCGTGCTTTTCCTCTCACATTGCTAATATGACACGCTCATGTCGATTTCTCCTTTACAACATCAGAAGGTTTTGTCCAATTCTATCCATACAGGCCACTCAGGTGCTGGTTCAGTCTCTTGTCATTTTGAGACTGGACTACGGCAACTCACTCCTGGCAGGTCTGCCTCTGAGTTCCATTCGCTCAACTTGTTTTCAACCTTGCTTTCAAAGTTCTCCCACACCACCCCATTGCTACGCTCCTTCCACTGGATTCCTGTAGCTGCCCACATCAGATTTAAAACTCTGATGCTTGCCTATAAAGCCAAAAATTGACTAGCACCCACTTACCTCAAATTACTTATCACACCCTGCACTTCACCACGCCCCCTCTGAACCTCCAACACCACTAGACTGGTGCCACCATCTCTCAGGATACAAGGAAGACATGTGGAATGAACTTCCCCTAGATGTCTGAACAGCTGACTCACTGGCAGTCTTCAAACAACGTCTAAAGACCTACCTCTTCCTAAAGTACTTAAATTAGCACTTTTCATTAAAAAAAAATGATTGTTGTCTATGTTTTTCTTACTATATTACCTCCCAACAGAGTTTTAAGACTGGTGGTATTCTTAGTCCATGACCTAGTGAACCAGTATCGGGATGTATTTATTGATAGAGATTTTAAGGCCCTTCTGTAAGTTGCACTGGATAAGGACGCCTGCCAAATGCCATAAATGTAAATCTTAATTTTTTGTTATACTAATACTGTAGTATTATTTTAAGGCATTTGCTGAAGATGTCTAGAGACTGTTGTCTTACTTTAAAAATGTATCATATATCAGTGTGCTCACCGGTCCAGATGACTGAGATGCCGGGCAGAAGATCTTCTCCTACTGTCAGCAGGTATGGAGACTTGGACACACTGGGAGAGCAGAGTGAGCCGCAGTACTCTGCAGAGAGAGAGAGAGAGAGAGAGACAGAGAGATTTCCTAGCTAGATAGATTTTCTATCAAGCAGTACAACACAACAATTATCAGTAGTAATAATTACATTCCCATCAAGTACAATGGTACCTGCTGTCTCTGTCTCTAGTCACATAAACCAAATGGCAAGTAAAATATAAATCAGATCTCAAAGACTCTCCACTGTATAGTTGCTACTATTCTTTGCATTTGCTGTTAACACTAGAGATATGTCCATGATGTTAGTGAACTCCTAGTTTTCAGTACCTATACATTTGCAGTGGTAAACAGACATAAGTACTCAACCAGAGTACTAGCATTTTTGGTTTGTGATTCTTAACTACATTTATTATTACTGAGCAAATGTTGACCTGCTGATAATAAACATGGAAAATGGCCTACCAGTGGGGCAGAACAGGAAGACAGGTGGCTCCCCCAGGAAACGGAAGATCTCATTGGTAACAGACACCTGAGCATGAGCGAATGAGGAGAAAGCCTCAGTATCGGCCTGACACATGGAGTGATCGATGTCGTCAAACAGAATGGCAAATGCCTGGCAGCCGAGTTCTGACACCTAGTAGCGAGGACAAAAAAAAAAAAAAAAAAAAACAAGAGAAAAGTGGAGCAGGCTTTGGTATCACTTACGGGACTGAGCTAAATGAGAGATATTTTAATCCCTACAGGCCACTGGTAAGCTAAACGATAAAGTAGGGCTGTGTGGGTGTGTGTAGGAGTGTGGTTATGTGTGTAGTTAAGGAGGTGGAAGCTAATAATAACTGCCCTTGTCCTGAAGTCATGTCTCCCATGCAAACAGATTTATATGCACACATGTGACTGCGTATGCGTATGCATGTATTCATGTACCTGTCGAAGTTTGCGTTTGAGCAGTGTGAGGTCAGAGGAGCTGGAGAAGACAATGTCCTGACCAGGAGAGAGAGCGTACACAAACCTCAATCCTCTCGACTCAGCTTCATGCACCAGTGCTTTCAGCTGGGCTACAGAGACAGACAGAGAGAGAGAGCAAGAGGGTGAGAGTTAAAAATGAAAGAGACCAAGAGTAAATAAATAATTGACACAGGTGAAACTGTTCTACACCTTCCTCCTCTGTGGAGTACACCTCTCTCCACAGCAAACGATGCTTCAGATCATCTTTAGGCCCGTACAGATATGTGTTCAAACCCCATCTTTGCATCCTGTGTGTATAACAGAAACATCAAGTCTTTAATATAGCATACAGCCTAACATAAAGGAGCATGAATGACATTAAACAAAATATTAGTATTATATTTGCAAGATGCCCAATTATTATCAGTTACTGTACCATGCAAAGCAATTGGGTATTTATAGTTTATTGTATTTTTAGGACTTATCTGTAATGCTTAATGATGGTGCTACAGTATGCTCGAGAAGCAAATCGTACCTGGGGGGGGGGAACTGGGAGCCCAATGATTCTTAAGTGTGAACTATTATGGAATGTGCCTTCATAAATTTGTATTACAGCCTACTGCTGGTGATTACACTAGAAAAGGTGCAGCTTAACGGTGAAGGTTGCCTTTGCTTATGATAGTTTTTACCTAGATTAAAACTGCATTAAGTGATTACACAGCTCCTTCTTTTACTTCGTGATTAAGTAATTTGTAATAAAACATTTATTATTAAAATTCAATGCTGATTGCTTCTCTTTTTTTAAGCTGGACCATACTAGCGCAGTTTTACATAATGTTTTCGCACAAAGCCACTTTTATTCACAAGTACATACTATGCAACACACACTGCTTGATTTATTTTAAAGAGTTATGTTGGTAACAATGCTGCTTCATATCAATTCTGGTAAAGATGCCTGGGGAAAAAAACTGTGCTGTGCAATATTACCATTAAGTAAATCTGGAAACGTTGTATCAGGCCTCAGCTCACAATTTGCAGGCAGAAGACAGCTTAAAATGAAAAACACCTTCTTCATACTGGTCCTATAAAGAACCTCCCCAGATGGAACCCTTGAACTGAGTGTGCATTAAGAATAGTGCACTTAAAGAACATAAAACGGATATGGCACAAACAGCATGCAACACAGTGGGAGAGATGCTACACTTTACTTCATTATCAGTAATGGAGCAGACTGAGTCTGAATCATTATCACAGTTTGCCTGTGTGCTGTAACATCCATGACACCACCACTATATTTCTGCAGCTATAATACAGTATGTAAGTGAATATTTTTTACTTGTGACTCTTTGCTTGCGTTGTTTTCCTGAAAGATCACATGACCAACTATGCACAAAATTTCATTGTGGACGATCTTGTGCACGCAAAGAGACACTTTGCAGGTCAATACAAGTTCAGGTTTCATATTTATAACTCTGGAATGATATTTAATACGTTCAATGGATCCACCCAGGGTCAGTTTCAAAGATTTTCTGTTACTCTGGATACTGATATGGCTGTGGATGAGTAATCAATAGACAAATATCACTGGATCAGGAAGCTTTGTCTGTGGATTCAATCATTCATTCATTCCGTATCAGTATCCTGGTCAGAGTCATGGTGGATCCAAAGTCTATCACAGGAACACTGGGTGCGTTGCATGGGATGCCAGTTCATCACAGAGCACCATGTACACACACACACACACACATTCACACACTCATTTACACCTAGGGCAATTCAGACTAGCCAATCCACCAACTGGCCTATTTTTGGGAGATGGGAGGACACCGTAGAACCTGGAGGAAACCCATGCATAACATCATGAATAAAGTGAACGCTCTACACATGTCACATGGTGCATTATAAGTGGCCTCTGCGTGAGTACTCACTGAAGTGAACAGCTGTATGGGTTCTTTGTGTGTGCGTGTGTGTGTGTGTCTGTGTGACTATGATATAAAGCAAAAAGGCAGATGCCCCACATATATTAAAGTGGAGCTGGAGCTCTAAAAAATGCTCTAAAATATTAAAGCACACCTCCTGAGGGTTGCCCTTGAGCCAGATATGTGAAGCCTGCAGCTCTTTGCTAGTGCATGTACTGTAACACCCACCTCTGGGTCAGCTTTAAAAACGAAGCCTTTCCTGGTTCTCTCTCTCTCTCGCTCTCGCTCACCATTTGGATTTCTCAACCTATCACTCTCTGCCTCAACCCAGCAGGAACTCAACTGACTCAACAGTCTCAACTGGATACATCAATATCTCTCAACTTCAATATCTTTCTCAGTCTCTCTCGCTCATTTACTATTAAAACTTTCTTCCAGCATTGAACTTGGACCATTCCCCTTCCACTCTTCCTAACTCTTTCTTGCTGTTTTTTTTTTTCTGTATGGGTAGAATGTTCTCTCTTCTCCTCTCTTCCTGTCCAGATGGTGTCCTGCTCATTTGCGCTCGTCTTTCACAAACTACAAACACACATGTAGGCCCACTGCTAGCGCAGAGTGCTACAGACAGAGAGAAACATGATACAGAAACAATGCAGACAGACAGCTACATGAAATGTACATGAAAGAAGCCAGAAACTAACAGCATTTCATGGGCACGATTCTCATTTGCAGAGTTGCTTGAAATGTAAATGTGGCAAAGATGAGCCAATAGGGTTTAATATGTAATGGTTTTCTATATTAAACATTTAGTGCACTTGTATATCGAGTAGGAAGGTGATCCATGACTTGCTAAGCCAGAGAGAAATTAGAAATTACATATATTTAGTGCAAGATGACAAATCATGTTCTTCTGCTTCTTCTAAAATCGCAATGCTTGAAGACATTGTTATGATACATAATATGCACCACTATACATATGCAGTAGGTTTGCTAAAAAATTGCCAACAAAACAGTAGTGTTGCATTTCATTAAAAAGAAAAAAACCGTGAGACACTTTAATATAATTAGACAGCTACAAAAGCAAATGATTAAACACTGAAACGCTTTAAACACAGAAGTGCTAACCCCTCTTTCATAAGGTTACACATTAACTTTCGTCCACTCACACAAAAGCTGCACAGACATGCCTGTCCTGCTCACTTGTTCTAACTTGTTTTTTTCTCACTCTCTCAGTCTCTCATTCAGCTGTAAAATTCATTCTCACTTCCTCCCCCTCTCTCTCTCTCTCCTCCTCTCTCTCTCTTTAGCTCTCCCCCCTTTCACTCCAGTCGCTCTAGTTCTCATCTAATGCCTTACATCACCACAGTAATCATCACTTTATCGATTCCCACCTCGCCCAGGGAAAATGGAGCCAGCCTGGGTCACTCGTTTCTCTGAGGGATGATGGTAAAGGCACTGGGGCCTGTGAAACTGCAACTCAATGGAGCCATGCCAGCACCGGTCAGTGCCCAGCCGCTCCTACTGCAAAGACCATTCGCCAACAAACTGTGCGACTCAGTCACAGCTTATGCAAGAAAAAGGACTTATGAATACAGCTCTGAAAATGTTTATCAGCAATTAACCTTCAACGGTATCTGGCTTTGTTATGTTTTGTGTGCGTGACTGGCATACCCACCACTGAAACAGCACTTTTCTCTGCTCCATGGACCAGGGCCGCCCATAGAAACCTGCAGGAGGGATAAGATACAATAATACTTTATTAATCCCCAGACAGAGACATTTGGGATAGATACACATTACACCCATGTCTCACGCATGTGCACGCATGAACACACTCACATAATCAATATAAGGCAAAATACCCTACAGAAGTCCTCAGGTCATCAGCTTTATCTCACATCGTGCCGAATTCAAATGTTAAGAATGCATGTGTAGTATAATTGCAAAAGCCGTAATAGGATGGCATTCGTTTTACGTGTGCTCTTACCGAGATTATTAATTTGTCTTGTTTACATCTAAATTCACAAAGTCAGGGTAAATCCTTCCATCCCTTATATAGCAGAATATCTAATATTATTCAATAAACTCAACAGTGGTCTCATCATTTTAGTCTCATCCGGAGGACAATAATAATGTAATTTCACAAACAGCGTCATCTCTTGCGTTGGAAAATATGTTTGACCACTATCATGCGACATAATTAATTGTCTTTGTGCACATATCCAGAGAATTTTTAAATACAGTACTACTGGCAATCACTGTCTTCACTGGCAGTCAAGGGTGAAATATAAAATATAAAGTAAATCCAAAAAGTGTAATAAGACTGAAGCTGAGTAAATTGCCTGTTACAATGAAAGCTATTGATCTAAAGCATAAATTTAGCAGAATACAATGTATGGTCCAGTAATGTAATCATATCATCATCACCAAGTTCATAACAAAAGAAAACTATTGCATCTATTGCATGTTAACTCATATCTGTTCACTCTGAGAAACTGATATGGTTTAGCAAGGCTTCAGTATGAACGTGCAGTAAGAATATGCACCATGATTGTCACTACGAGTATTTACTGTATGTGTGTACAGCCTGCATGTTTAGTATGCATGTTCACTGCCTGCTGTTCAGATCTCTATTTAGCCATAAGCAAATTGTATCAGGCTGTGTGCTGCTGCAGGACAGAAGTGGGTCAATAGACAGAGCAGACACACACATACACACACACACACACACACACTTCCAGACTGACATTTCCTCTGCTGGGCAAAAGATTAAACCAGCCAATAATATGACATGGACATACGGATGCAAGCTAAGCCAATTAGACTTAGTGTGTGTGTGTGTGTGTGTGTGTGTGTGTGTGTGTCTGACAGCTTTAACCTTGTGGTGACATTTGCCTGGTCCTCACAAAACTTTTTAAATCAAAAACTGCAGCTTTTATTTAAAAATTAAAAAGATTAAAAGCCTCAAATGCTCATTTGCATCCTATCTAAATTCTAAATCATTTTGGATAAAAGCATCTGTTTAATAATCAATTTTAATAATTAACCATGCTTAATAAAATATACTCATCATGAATAATTAATTAATTAATATTAATGATGACTAATTATTTCAGTGGAAAGTCCTCACAAGGATAGTAAGATAAACCTGTGTGTGTGTGTGTGTGTGTGTGTGTGTGTGTGTTTGTGTTTGTGTATGGGTGTGTGTGTGTGTGTGTGTGTGTGTGTGTGTGTGTGTGTACCACTGCCTGAACAGCCTCTATTCATTCTCACTCTGAATGTGGCTATTTATAATGCACTGAGGCTGCATGAAATGAATCAGCTCTTCTACTACTCTATAAAAGAAACCTGATTTAATATAGCAGGGCAAAACCAGACCAAAACCAACGCACTCCGCTATATTTCTTTTGTCTGAATGATAAACCACACACACAGTCGACTAGCCTGTCCTGTAAAAGTGATCCTCGCATCGTTAGATCGGATTTCACACACCATATAAACACACTCTGTTTACGGGATGTGAAGGAAACGCTGCTTACCTTCAACAACCCCGCACAAAAACTCCTCTTTCCTCTCCATGGCTGTGATTATGGCTCGAGAACGAAAGGAAAAGCTCGTGTGATCAGCACACACTACAGCTCTTATACTGCCTCCATCTCTCCATCCTCTTCTCCCAGGTAGCGGCTAAACAGCCGAGGGATGCTTCTCTTCACTCAAGCCCAGTTTAACCTCTCAGTGCCCAAAGAGTCGGAGAAATACTGAGCTCTGTCCCCGAATCCTCAGATATAGATCACTGTTGGGGTGGGAAAAGATGTGAGTAAAGCGAGGATGATTTTTACCGATTGTGCTTGTCTCTTTCTCCGAGTGTAACTGCGAATGATTCACTCTTAACGATTCTTTAACGAATCATTTGGTTGAACGAATCGAACCGATGCGCCCTCGTGAAAAAGATTCGGTTCGCTTCTCTTCAAGCTACTGTAGCCTATGGCTTCAGTGTGTAGCTTTCTCTTCAGCTATATGTTTAGTCAAACACAACATGTTATCAAATGGAATTAAAACATAGCTGTTTATAGAGTGTGAGAAGTCTTTCCATCTCGGGGCTAATTGAATTAGACTTTGAAAATGGCCTAATTTCTAACGTATGAAGACTAAAAAGACCAGAAGGTTTTATAGACAAAAATCTTAAGTATAAGTAATGATTTTATTGTTGTTAATAAACCAAATGCCTCATTTACAACTACTACTACTACTAATAATAATAATAATAATAATAATAATAATAATAATAATAATGTAATAAATTAACTAATTGAGCCTACATGTATAGCTATATATTTATCATTAGATAGGCTATAGCATCATTGCATCACACGGTAGGTTATATGTTATTTATTAGAAGTGTTCTGTGCATTTTCGGAAGATATTCCTACTAAATCTTGCAGAAATCTTTAGTTGAGTTTATGAAGCTCACTGTAGCTGCTATGGTTCACTTCCTCTCCAGCCGTGCTGAAACACGTGAATCGATTCAAATGACTCGGATCTTTTAAAAGAACCAGGATAGGCTTAATATCCAGTTCGTGTGTCTCTCCCCTTTCCCCTTTCAGTCAACATTCAATACTGCTGCGTATTTCTACTAATATATAATGTAGGAAAATATAAAGTAAATTATTAGAAATTATGTCACAGTATACAGTAAATTAGCATTTATTTAGTGAAATCAGGTAGGAAACAGTCTTTTAATAAAAGTGTCTTAATAAAAGGAAGCAAAAATCACTTGTTATCTTCTCCCGGCTTTAAAAGTTGATTTAAAAGTTGTTTACAAACATGAAAGTGGACTAAAATGTTTACTAAACATGATTATAACATGTTACATTTACCCACCGCGTTGTAAAAATAAATAAATAAATAAAACCTGTTCTTTCTTATGTAGTGTTTACTCGCGAGCTCTATGTGTCCCGTTGCTAGGTTACAGAGTATCAGAGGAGCGGGTGCTAATAGGCTAACTAACTCACCAAACAAAACGAGCAGGAAGTTGTCCATCACTACTCCTGTGAATCTGTCCTTGTCCTAATCTCATAAATTATTTGTCCAAATCCAAAATGGCTCCGAAAAAGCAGAAGAAAAGCAAAGCGTCAGGAGGCTCGAAGAAGGAAGAAGACAAAGAAAAGGAGGCAGAAAGAGAAGCACAGTTACACAGAGAGTAAGTAAGAGTATGGTCGCGTCCCAAATCTTTTGAACATGTGTGTTTTTATATATCTTACAGTCGGGGCTGGGTGATATAATATCGATATTGGGATTCAGTTATATCAATTATCACTTTGCTGCAATATCGTTGGTATGGTGATGTGTTTTTGCTTTGTTTCCCCCCCCCGTTTTTAACAGTGACAAATTAAATGCTGTTGAATGGGTGCTGTTGATTTGACATCATTTTTTAAAACTTAATCTTCTTTGTCTTTGCAGACATTAAAGAAAAGTATTGTCAAACTCAGTTTAATGGGTTTTTTTGTTGTTGTTGTTGTTGTTTATTTTACTACTGTTTTGCAGACCATTTGTTAACTAAATTATATATCGTGATATGTATCCTGTATCGTAGAAATGTCCTGAAGTATTGTGATATGATATTTTTTGTCATATCAGCCCAGCCTTACTAACAGTATCTGGTTTGGTTTTTGATTCTCAGGTATGAGTCTCTGACTGAAACACTCATCAACCTCAAGAAGAGGAAAGAGCAACTGTATCCTTACTGCACACACACACACACACACACACACACACACACACACACACACTAGAAATTAAACAGTGCTTCTTGACGTTCAGGCAATTTAACTCAAGTCAACTACAGACGAAGAGATAATGAGGTTCTTCAGAGAGAGGCCGACCAGATATGCATGGACAGTGTAAGTACACACACACACACACACACACACACACACACACGCTAGTACAAAACCAAATATATTTTCTATTTGTCCACAGAAAAGGAAAAGGAAATTCATGTTTATTTCACATTAAGGCATGTTATTTTATACACAAAAATCAAAAGTATTTGATTTGTTGTTGTTGTTGTTGTTTTTGTGCACTGAATTTACAAAATTTTTGTGGACAAAAAAGTGAACATACAGTTGAGGTCTTAAATTTACATATGCCTTGCAGAATCTGCTCAATGTTAATCTTTTTTTAATAATAATATTGATCATAAAAATTGCATGTTGTTTTTTATTTAGTTCTGTCCCGAATAAACTATTTCACACAACAGATGTTTCCATATAGTCCACAAGACACAATAATAACTGAATTTACACAAATTAACCAGTTCAAAAGTTTACACACGCTTGATTCTTAATACTGTGTGTTGTTACCTGGATGATCAACAAAGTTTTTTTTGTGTTGTGAGAGTTGTTCATGAGTCTCTTGTTTGTCCTGAGCAGTCAAACTGCCCACTGTTCTTCAGAAAAATCCTCCAGGTCCTGCACATTCTTTGTTTTTCCAGCATCTTCTGCATATTTGACCCTTTTCCAACAGTAGCTATATGATTATGCAATCCATCTTTTCACACTGATTACAACTGAGGGACTCGTACACGACTATTACAAAAGGTGCAAACATTCACGAGGCAACATGATTCATTAAGAGGTGGGGGTGTAAACTTTTGAACAGGATGATATTTGTAAATTGTTATTATTTTATCTTCTGGGAAACATGTAAATATCTTACGTAGCTTCTGAAGTTCAGTACCAAATGAAAAAAATTATCTAAACATAATAATAATAATAATAATCATCGTCATCATAATCATAATAATAATATGTTCTTCTTTTCTATATGTCCTTTTGTCAAAGGCATTCTTAAAGGCTGTCAGAAATATATATATAATATATAAATTAAGTGTGAAACATTTTGGAAGACATTTTCCTAAAAAGTGTTTATTTCCCCTGTGTATGGAGAGTTTTGGGACACACTGTATTTTAAAATCTGCATGTGCACACTTTCCCACTTGAGCACTAGACGGCAGCAGTGAGCTTACAGCAAATATCATTACTGTCCATCTGGCCAGCTGGAATAGTTTGTTTTACTAAATAAATTGTTTTTGTTTTTTGGTAGCTGTTTTTTGGGGGGGGGGGTTTGTACAGAAGTAGCATCAGAATCCCAAACAGAATTGCTTTTCATGAACTGGGATGCACATTAGGTTTATTAAATAATGTTTCTGTCAGTGTTGTGTTTTACTACATAAATTAAACGTTTAATATCATATTTTCTTTTAAAGAAAGAAGGCATGCTGGCAAAATCCATTCTGATCTCACTGACCAGTGTTAGTAGAAAGGTTTTCACTGTCGCACTTTTCTGCAAGTTTAAATGTAAAAAAGTTTTAAAACAAATTTGAACATTTACTAAAGAGTTGATCAGGTGTTTAACATGTGCTTTTAAGATGTATTTAAAAAATGATCTGTATATATTCTGAGGCAATACAACACAAAATGCTTTAAGGTAGTGTATTGAGTAATATACACATTCAGTATAGCGTCAATATTTTCTTAAAGTAGGCTATTCCACCCAACGTTGCTAACGAGTATTAGGTAGGGTTCATAAAATCCTGCCTTGTTTATTTAAAAAAAAATTTAAAAAAAACTTGTATCTTTGCTGTGTCAGTTCAGGTCCATTGCAAAAGATCCATAAGATCCTCTCTGGATAATGATTGTAGTATTGTAATAATGCAACAATGACCCCTCTCTCTCTGTCTCTCTCTCTCTCTCTCTCTGTCTCTCTCTGCAGCAAGAGTACATGTCGTACATGTCGAAGCGGGCGCAGAAGCGACAGAATGCAAGTGTTACCCTGACTGATCCGAGGCAGCAGAGGCTGGAAGAGCTCAGTAAACAGAGAGAGGAGATGGTGGAAAAACACAAAGAGTGGGTCAACGGTGTGTATGTGTTTTTGTGTGTGTGCGGAGACCATATGTGTATGCATGGGTGTGTGTGGATAAAGTGTATAAGGAGGAAGATCACATGAGAGTTATCACTTTCTGAAATGGACTGCAAGGCTGATGCTTTAACTGTTTCTGAGACAATCAGAGCCAGTTTATAGAAGTTTTACTCTGTGTTTTGCTTGTTGTTATTTTTTTTTTATGTGGTCATAGTCTGGCCGTTATCAGAATAAAAATCCCAGTTTCTGTTATACTGTATGATATGGACAAGGAGGTATCTTCACTTGCCTATCAATCTTGTTGCCATATGAGAACCCCACACTTTCTTGTACCAGCATTCAGACATTCTAGCCCACATTTAAAATTTTAGAAATGTGCCTTTGGAGGGAACACAGAAGGAATGACTTGTACTTTTGGGGGGGATTTTGAGTTTTAAGATATTTCAGTTAACTTTTAATATTTTCATGCTTCAGACAGAATACAAAAACATGCAGATTGATATAATATTGTGTGTGTGCCTGCGTGTGTGTTTTAAGGTCTGAAGAAGGACATTTTGGAGAAGGAGACTGAGTTGGCTATGTTGAATCTTGAAATAACTAAGCTCGAGGATGTTAAGGTAGCCATGAAAACCTTTTTTTTGTGTGTGTGTGTGTGCTTAAGACTTAATATATATATATATATATATATATATATATATATATATATATGCATGTAGTTAATAGTTAACTTTGTGTTTCTTTAACTTAAAATTAGATATTATTAATTTTCTGTAGGCTGTGTCAATCATTGAAGTACACCTTTGATAAATAAATACATTTAAATATAAACTGGTCACAATTACCAGTAAACATCATTTATTTTAGGTAATTTTATGTAATTGTGTTGCAAAGTTGTGAAGTTCTAAAAAAAAAATTATTAAAAGGGTATAATTTTTGTGTTTGTGTGTATTGTAGAGTCTGCAGCAGCAACAGTTGGATCGTATAGCTGAGCTGAAGGAGGAGGTGGTTACTGTAAACTGTCATCACTGCAAGACTCTTCATACTCTAAAAGCTAAAAGCCTCATGGAAAAGGAGCGCTACAAGGCTGAGTCTAAACGCATGCTATGGGAAGTCATCTGCCAAGTTAATAAGGTGAGTGTAGCGCTATACACATGCATACACACAAACCAGTTCACTGAATTCTTCTCTGACTCTCTCTCGCTCTCTCTCCCAGGAAGCTTCTGTCTCTATGCTTGCTTACATACAGCGGGTGACTGAAGAGAATTTTTGTATGTATAAAGAACTGCAGCAGCTGATCCAGAGAGCTCAAGCTCTGCGCAGCCACCAGCAGTTCCTGCAGACGCAGCGCAGACAAATCCTGCTGGAGAAAAAGTGTGTGCAGGAGCTGCAGCGTTTGCGTACCTCCACAGCACAAGGGGGCATCAGTACAGGAGTAGCTGCAGATCCTGCGATACTGGATAATAACCCATGCTTTGATTAGTTTTATGTTCACCTAATATAACTTATTGTACAAGTTGATTATTCTGTTATTTTTTTAGGTTGTCATTTTAAATTAAATGTGAACTCATTTTATAATGAGAAAGCCTTAGTGCAGCTTTTGATACTATAGATCACACGATTCTCCTTGATAGATTAGAAAATGTTGTTGGGATTAAGGGAACAGTCCTCTCCTGGCTCAGGTCTTATCTGACCGATCGTTATCAGTTCGTAGATGTAAATGGTGATTTCTCACCAATCAATAGCTTCCACTGTTATGCTGATGATACACAGTTGTATGTTTCAGTGAAGCCAGAGGACAGACAGAAGCTTAGTAAAGTTGAGGATTGTGTAAAGGACATTATACGTTGGATGTTAACTAACTTCCTTTTACTTAATTCTGATAAAACAGAAATACTTTTATTAGGCCCTCGTGTAGCTAGAAGTAATCTTTCTGATCACATGGTTACTCTGGATGGTCTTTCTGTTTCATCATGTACAGCAGTTAAAGACCTTGGAGTGATTATTGACTCCAGCCTATCATTTGATGCTCATGTAAATAATATTACTAGGATAGCCTTCTTTCATCTCAGAAATATTTCTAAGATAAGAAACATATTGTCACTACATGATGCGGAAATACTAGTTCATGCATTCGTCACCTCTAGATTAGATTACTGTAATGCCTTACTGTCTGGATGTTCCAGTAGGAATATAAATAAGCTCCAGTTAGTCCAGAATGCAGCTGCTAGAGTCCTAACTAGAACTAGAAGATACGACCACATCACACCAATATTATCAGTACTGCATTGGCTCCCAGTAAAATCTCGCATTAACTATAAAATACTTTTATTAACCTATAAAGCACTAAACGGTCTCGCACCACAATATCTAAGATACCTTTTGGTTTTATATGATCCGCCACGCCTACTTAGATCAAAAGAAGCAGGCTATTTGACGGTACCTCGAATATTGAAGGCTACAACAGGGGGAAGAGCTTTCTCTTATAGAGCCGCACAGTTATGGAACAGTCTTCCAATTAGTGTTCGGGACTCAGACACAGTCTCAGTGTTTAAGTCTAGGCTTAAAACGTATTTGTTTACTCAAGCCTACCCTGACTAGATTCTGTTCTACTACTTCGCAGTCATAATAATCTTTTTTTTCCCTCTCTCCTTTCGCCGAGCCCCACACAAATTTTTTGGAGATACTAGAGGTCCAGATCCTTTCTGCCTCTGGATGGAGCTCAAATCTTCTCTAATTCCAGACTGCTGGGACTACGGCTGCTCCTAATGCCATACAGACTTCATATAAATCCATAATTAACTTTTTCACACTATCTGTTGTTACCCAGATGAGGATGGGTTCCCTTCTGAGTCGGGTTCCTCTCAAGGTTTCTTCCTCTTAAAACATCTTAGGGAGTTTTTCCTTGCCACCATCGCCACTCAGTGGCTTGCTCAGTTGGGATAAATTCACACCTTTAATATCTGTATACCATGTTGATATTTCTGTAAAGCTGCTTTGAGACAATGTCTATTGTAAAAAGCGCTATACAAATAAAATTGAATTGAATTGAAAAATGATGTAATATATTAGTGCTTGCAGCTCAAATGTCAGTGTAATTGGTTTCATTTATCAACAAACTCTTGCTTAAAGTGTGTGTTAGTGTGTAAATAGTGTTATTTCTCAAATTAGTTCATGTTAATGAGAGAAATTAGAGAAAAATGTTCCTTTTATGCTGGTTTAAGTAAAAGCAAAGGAATAGGAAAGACAAGTATCGATAATTAGTCTTTATTGGTTGCATATGTGTTATAGTACCATGAAATTCTTTTTCATTGCATATCCCAGCATGTTAGGGTCAGAGCGCAGGGTCAGCCATGATACGGCTCTCCTGGTGCAGAGAGGGTTAAGGGCCTTGCTCAAGGGCTGCTTGGCAGTTCTGGGGCCTGAACCCCTGATCTTCCAATCAGTAACCCAGAGCCTTAACCATCAAGGTCAACAATGCACTAGAACCATGAATCCATATAATCCAGTCAATAATCCAGAAACCGGACAATCCACAGCATCTTTTCTCTGGTATTTATGAAATCCAAAGCTCAAGTTCTGATTGGTTGTGTTAACCATATTTATACTATGTACTAAAGTATGTACTTTTTTTGTAAAGAAAAAGTACATACTTTTGGTTGTGTTTTAAAAGAGTACGCAAGTACTGGGACATACTGACATGTCAAAGAATGTTGTTGCCGTAAACAAAATCCTCGCTGCATTTCAGCTTTTCTTCATTCATTATTCCTTGTATAATTTATACTCTATCATTTCATTTACCATTCCCTTGATTTATTTTTTGATTTACACATTTTATTTACACCTCTCTAAAATGAATTCGGCAATGCAAACCGTCACAAAACTCCTCCTCTCTCGCCCAAGGAGTTATGGGAAATATTAGCTGGAAAAGTGTCTATGGATCCATGCTTCAAAAATCTACCGGAAATAGTAGACCATCCGGGTACCTTCTAACTCTGATCTCGGATACTATTTGGTATGGATAGTGTGCTAATTGGGACGCAGTGTGATATTCAGGAAGGATAATATTGTGACCAGCTGCTCACCTGCAGCAGGATAGTGATTCAGGCTCTTGTGAAATGAATCGGATCATTTCATTCAGTTCACCAAGTAGATCCGACTCTTTTGACTTCCAAACGGTTAGTTGACCATTTGACGGTTCTTCCTTGGCTAAGAGTGGATGAAATTGCTTCGTACTTCGAAACAACAAAATAACAATAATCTGCATTGTATTTGCTTTAATTTATTAAAATTACTGTAAAATCAGCCAAGCAGTACAAATACGAATCCCTGTATTAAAGTTGTTCTGCTATCTGTGCTTCATTAAGAAGATTCATTTCTATTTATCCTCTCATTAAAATGTTCCCGAAATTAACTGCAGAAATAAAGCAGCAACACAATAAATTTAACAGAATGGTTTGTGAATGGTGAACATCATGTGTCTTATTCAGTCTACACTATACGCTGCATTACGATCAAATATGAGATGGTCCTCGTCTTAATCTAGTTCACTACATAGTGTACAGGGAAGTAACGTCACACCAGCTAAATGAAAGTGAAACGGAGTCAGTCAGAAAGCTCATCCAGCTAAAATCTTTTTACAGAAGAATATAACTACCACACGATCTTTTAATGAGGAGTGTAAATACATTCCTGTCAAAAGGCAAGGAGAAAAGTTAAGGTAGGTGATTCTGTGAATGTTCCATACAGTGGTTCAGAGGTTTTACCACACAAAGAGAGAGAGAGAGAAAGAGAGAGTGAGAGAGAGAGAGAGTGTGTGTCTCTAACACGGGAAAGTAAACATGGGGGGAAATGCTAAAGTATCCTTACTGATATCAAATACAATGCCGTTATTATGTATCAGAAATGTGAAAGTATATTTCTTACTTAGTGATGAACCAGTGTCATTGCTTATGTATGATATATGGGAACAAAACATTTCTTGAAAAGGTTTAACAGAAGCAATAATCCTCATCACCACAACCAACAAAAGGCAGAAGGAGAAGCATGGAGAGACCAGATTATTGTAAGTAACATACTGTAGTTTGTACATGAAAGTCACTGAATTGTATCTACGTAAACCAGTTGGTTGAAGATACAGTGAGTGTTAATAAAAGCAGGTGTGATGGTGTGTTTGTGATACATTCGAGCTTTATTAAAGCTTTCTTGTAACAGTCTAGCATAATGTGTGTGTGTGTGTATGTGTGTGTGTGTGTGTGTGTGCGCGCGCGCGTGGTCTTCGGTGCTGAAGAATTATAAAGAACGACAGTGCTGATCAAATGGAACCTATGAGTTAAATAAAAAGACTCTGCCATAGTTTTCTTTAACCTACACTGGTGTATAAAGTGACACTTAATAACTTACCAAAAAGATATTTTTTTCCTATCAAACCTAGTTGTGCATGACTCCAGCAGTCTCCTGTCTGAAGATCAGCTGCAGTGTTCGATCTGTCTGGATGTATTCACTGATCCAGTCACCACTCCATGTGGACACAACTTCTGTAAGAGCTGCCTTACACAGTGCTGGGAGAAGAGTCAACACTGTTACTGTCCATTATGCAAAGAGAAATTCACCAAGAGACCTGAACTGAAGATAAATACAACACTGAGAGAGGTTGCAGATCACTTCAAGAAGAAAAGTGGTCCTGACAAACCTGAGGTTCTTTGTGATGCCTGCACTGGAGAGAAGCTGAAGGCCCTGAAATCCTGTCTGGATTGTGGACTGACTTTCTGTAAAACCCATTTAGAGCCACATAATCATGTTCCCAAACTTAAGAAACATAAACTAATAAACCCTGTGGAGAACCTGGAGGACTACATATGCCAGAAACATGAGCGAGCTCTGGAGCTGTTCTGTAGAGATGATCAGACGTGTGTGTGTAAGTTCTGCACTGAGAAAGACCACAAGAATCACAACACTGTTCCTATAGAGGAGGAGAGCAGAGAGAGGAAGGTGAGAAACACTGATTAACGTCCGCTTTTGCACATTCTTATAGATAATGCGAACTAATTTATCAAGAAGTAGATCAGTGGTTAAATATCTGAAGATTATCAGTTTAAATTCTAAAAAACTGTGATTAAGTTGCTGTTAAGCCTTTAGTACTCAGTTATATAGTTGGATTGTACTCTTCCTCACATGAGTCCCTGAAATGAATAAGCACAATCAACCAAAGTTAAGTAAGGAATTTACGACAAGCCATTGAATTATTAGAAAATAATACATACCCCAAGGTGGAAATGCCGTTACACCTCGGGTGTGTTCCGTTTCAAAGGGAACTCCACATTGCGTTAGCTGAACGCTGTAGGAAGCGCCCTCGCGCATGACCGGCATCTAAAGCTTGTGTACCATCATGCCAGTTTATAGGCTGCCGTGATCAGGTGACGTGGCAATTACGCATGTCTCGTGATATATAAACGACACCTATGAACCGCAACGTCAGCCTTATTATCTTCTATTGAGACTGCATGTCTGTCGTTTGTGTAACGCTCGCAAAAAGACTCTTCATTTCCTCTCTATCTTTTCCAAAAAAAAAAAAAATCTCTTTTCTTTCCTATCCTTTAAAAAAAAGGGAGAAAAGTATGAGTGAGAGAATTCAGGAAGAGTGTTACGCCTTACTCCCCTTTCATCATGGGGTGGACCGCACACTTTCTGTGTGAAGTATCTAGGGATGGAGAACGCCACGGAAACCCTTGAGAGGTCTGACTGCGCGCATTGTGAACGCCTTACAATTAGGCAGTTCCGCTCGCTGCTCGCTCTCTTCTCAGCTGAAGCGAGTCGGGTTTCAGAGTCTTGCGGATCTGGGCCGGCTGCTGCCAAGGTCCTGGGGACCTCATATGGATCTGGAAGAGGAGCTGGAGACGAGTGGTACTCTATCTCTTGCTCTGTCTTCCGTGTCTGGCCATGAACCGCATGGCTATTTAGCTATGCTGAAGGTGGAGGAGGCACTTGCGAGCTACCTCTGTCCATCGACGGCAGGTAATTAGGGGGGCCGACTTTGCCATCCAAGCCACCGTGTAAGGCCACCATGGCGTTGGCGGACAAGGCCTATGGAGTAGTAGTCTTGCTTGTGGGTCACTGCAGACAATGACAGTGTTGCAGACCTACCAAGCAGACCTGCTGAGTGAGTTCAACATATGGCGGCATTCAACCAGTTCCTTTCCTGTCGTGTCGAGTTTACCCGGGCATCCACAAGTGGAGACCGGACCAGCGCTAGTGCGAGGGAGACACAGAAGGCGAGTACGGCAGCCCGACTCCCCCCGAAGACAGCCAGGGGAACCGGGTGGCTACAGTCACGGCCTGCTACTAAGCCTGATATGAGAATGGTCATAAAGGCCAAGCAGACAAAGGAGGAGTGGTCCTGAGGGGCCGTGGAGGGACGTATCAGGGCACATGAGGTTGTTAGAGCAGTTAGCCCCCAGTACTACTGTAGAGCCTCCCCTAGCCAAGGCTGTCCCAAGTTTTCAGTGTTCTCTGGTCAGCGAGCTGTCACAGGGCAACAAAAATCTGATGCTTTCCCTCCAATAGAATGTGGAAAAGTTAACATCACTAAAAGACCTGGCAGCATGGAAACTACTGCCGAATGTGTCTCCATGGGTTCTGTCTACTGTAGAAAAGGGATACCGGGTCCAGTTCAGAGCACGGCCCCCCCGGTTCAGAGGTGTGCTCACCACAGTAGTCAGTACAGAGCAGAGCCTGAAGTTAGCGCAGGAAGTAAGATCCTTCTTGGACAAAGGGGCCATAGAACATGTACCCCGTTCTCGATGGGAGGGAGGTTTTTACAGCCATTATTTCGCTGTGGTATAATTTAAATTAATTATTTTTTTAAAATACAAATCATTTCTAAGAATGCATTTGAAACAAAAAGAAATCTATTACTTTACATATTATATTGTCTTCTGCTCTGTCCTCAGACTCAGCTGGGGGAAACACAGACTGATGTGCAGCAGATGATTCAGGACCGACTGAAGAAGATCCAAGAGATCAAACACTCAGTAGACCTCAGCAAAGTGTGTAGAACATGCCATGACTTTATACCTGCTACATTCCTGCATACTGTGCATTCATTGTATTCTTTAAAAATGAACAAACTGCATTAAACAATTAAACACTGTTTCACTATTCAGTGTTATCTGATGGAAGTGAAAATGTGTTCCTCCTTTAGAGAAGCACAGAGAAAGAGAAAGCAGACAGTGTTGAAGTCTTCACTGCTCTGATTCGCTCCATTGAGAGAAGTCAGGCTGAGCTGCTGGAGGTGATGGAGGAGAAGCAGAAAGCAGCAGAGAGGCAGGCTGAAGGACTCATTAAAGAGCTGGAGCAGGAAATCACTGTGCTAAAGAGGAGAGACACTGAGCTGGAGCAGCTCTCACACACTGAGGAGCATCTCCACCTCCTACAGGTCAGTGTTCCTCTCTCTGCTCACTGGCAACGCAGAACATCACAGAACAACACTCACCATGCTGAGGGATTTCTCCTCTCTCCTGCTCTACTGTAGATTTACTCCTCCATGTGCAGCCCTCCACACACCAAGAACTGGACTGAGATCAGTATTAACACTGATCTGAGTGGGGACACTGTGAGGACAGCTCTGTCTCAGCTTCAGAAGACTCTGAATGAGAAACTCACTCAAACACTCAATGACAAGTTAAAGGAAACAGGTGAGAAACTTTCATATTTAACAATTTTTAGACATGAGTCTAAAATGTGTTACATTGAAATGATCTTAAATCTAATGAAAGTGATGTTTTGTTGTGATTAGTTTCCACAGAACTGAAGAGGATTCAGCAGTATGCAGGTACCGTGAGGTTTCTGATTTCCTCTCATATTAAAATGTACATATCAGCATTACACCACTGCATCATCAGACATTATTATTATTATTATTATTATTATTATTATTATTATTAACTGAATACCTCTCCAGATTAGTCCAGGAAGTCTTAAAATGTCTGTCATTAGCCTCCTCATTATAGCTCCATATTATTGCCATGCCCTAAAACTGTTAAAGCCTATTCTACTTTAGAAAGACTGATCTTCTTCTTACATTTCACTATAGTGAAGTACCCCAGAGCTCTTTTGTGTATGAACAGTCTTACTCTAGTTTACATTTTATCAAAGGTAAATGCTGTTGATCATGAAAACAGTTTTACACACATACATATAAAATAGAAAAAACTGATTGTGTCTGATGATTGTGTCATCAATTTTAGAATCTCTTCAAAGTCAGATATTCAGAACTAAAGACACATTTTTAGCACAAAAGATATTTACTTTACTTCCTTCATGTTTTTCTCAATTTTGCATCCTTTCTACGTCTTTACTAAAGCCACAGACACACACATATAAATAATGCAATATCACTATCACAAAAGGAAAATGCATTTTAATATTTCTTATCTATTTCTGATCTCACCTTGTTTCATCTTTTCATCACATTGTTTAATTACAGTGTCTGACAGGGTGGGATGTGGGTAAGATTCTAACATTCTCTATGAATAGATTAAGTAGTAATCACAGTATTTCTTGCACCTGCAGCATTACAGGATTTTAAAAAATAAATCTCAATATCAGTCTCAGTCTGTGATTATATGATCACAGTACATTAAGTAAAAATCTCTGCATCCTCAGTAGTAGGCCTAAGTAACATTCTATATTTCTGAGTCAAGAATTCCTTATTCCCCTGGTTATTAAGATCATAATAACACCATTTAATGCACATAAAATCCATCAATGCATCATTCATCCATAGTTGAGGGGTGTTTCATGCATCCCATCATGCAGTGATTACATCCCTCCACTTGTCCTCTGCCATTTATTGTATTTTAAGGCTGTCCTAATTAACCTTGGTAATTTGTGACATCTTGTAAATTATTAAATTATAAACATTTGTACATCGATGGGTCATTCCATCTCAAGTGGTCCAATACAGGTTGCTTGACCACATTTAATTTTCCTAATTTTTTGCGTGATTACCTCTATGTACTGGCACTGCAAAACCACCACTTATTTTACTTGGTTTAACTACGACAGCCATCTGGGTGTCATGGCACACAAAAATTTTGGTTATACAGCTGTTTAGGGAAACCTCAATATCTCATCTCAGGGTGGGCCTAGCTTCTTGCAACAAAAACTGATCTCTAGAGCACATTACAGGGTACATGTACATACAGTATCTCACAAAAGTGAGTACACCCCTCACATTTTTGTAAATATTTGATTATGTCTTTTCATGTGACATCACTGAAGAAATGACACTTTGCTACAATGTAAAGTAGTGAGTGGACAGCTTGTGTAACAGTGTAAATTTGCTGTCCCCTAAAAATAACTCAACACACAGCCATTAATGTCTAAACCGCTGGCAACAAAAGTGAGTACACCCCTAAGTGTAAATGTCCAAATTGAGCCCAATTAGCCATTTTCCCTCCCCGGTGTAATGTGACTTATTAGTGTTACAAGGTCTCAGGTGTGAATGGGGAGCGGGTGTGTTAAATTTGGTGTCATCACTCTCACAAGCCCTCATACTGGCCACTGGAAGTTCAACACGGCACCTCATGGCAAAGAACTCTCTGAGGATCTGAAAAAAAGAATTGTTGCTCTACATAAAGATGGCCTAGGCTATAAGAAGATTGCCAAGACCCTGACACTGAGCTGCAGCACGGTGGCCAAGACCATACAGTGGTTTAACAGGACAGGTTCCACTCAGAACAGGCCTCACCATGGTCAACCAAAGAGGTTGAGTGCACGTGCTCAGCGTCATATCCAGAGATTGTCTTTGGGAAATAGACGTATGAGTGCTGCCAGCATTGCTGCAGAGGTTGAAGGGGTGGGGGGTTAGCCTGTCAGTGCTCAGACCATACGCCGCACACTGCATCAAATTGGTCTGCATGCCTCTCGTCCCAGAAGGAAGCCTCTTCTAAAGATGATGCACAAGAAAGCCCACAAACAGTTTGCTGAAGACAAGCAGACTAAGGACATGGATTACTGGAACCATGTCCTGTGGTCTGATGAGACCAAGATAAACTTATTTGGTTCAGATGGTGGCAGGCGTGTGTGGCGGCAACCAGGTGAGGAGTACAAAGACAAGTGTGTCTTGCCTACAGTCAAGCATGGTGGTGGGAGTGTCATGGTCTGGGGCCTCATGAGTGCTGCCGGCACTGGGGAGCTACAGTTCATTGAGGGAACCATGAATGCCAACATGTACTGTGACATACTGAAGCAGAGCATGATCCCCTCCCTTCGGAGACTGGGCCAAAGGGCAGTATTCCAG
Source organism: Ictalurus furcatus (assembly GCF_023375685.1). NCBI lineage: Eukaryota > Metazoa > Chordata > Actinopteri > Siluriformes > Ictaluridae > Ictalurus > Ictalurus furcatus. The sequence continues at coordinate 25,356,192 of NC_071261.1, forward strand.
CATGATAACGAGCCCAAACACACCTCCAAGATGACCACTGCCTTGCTAAAGAAGCTGAGGGTGAAGGTGATGGACTAAACCCTATTGAGCATCTGTGGGGCATCCTCAAACGGAAGTTGGAGGAGCACAAGGTCTCTAACATCCACCAGCTCCGTGATGTCGTCATGGAGGAGTAGGAGAGGACTGCAGTGGCAACTTGTGAAGCTCTGGTGAACTCCATGCCCAAGAGTGCTGGAAAATAATGGTGAATAATGGTGGCCAAACAAAATATTGACACTTTGGGCCCAATTTGGACATTTACACTTAGGGGTGTACTCGCTTTTGTTGCCAGCGGTTTAGACATTAATGGCTGTGTGTTGAGTTATTTTGAGGGGACAGCAAATTTAGACTATTATACAAGCTGTACACTCACTACTTTACATTGTAGCAAAGTGTCATTTCTTCAGTGTTGTCACATGAAAAGATATAATCAAATATTTACAAAAATGTGAGGGGTGTACTCACTTTTGTGAGATACTGTATATAACCATTTTGCACTTTATGCTTATCTTGTTATTGTAGTACAACAAACTTCCTGTTTGATGCTAACCACAGCCCCTTATATGATGTGTAATGAATAAATTCATGTTATGTCTATCAAGCAGTTTCACTGCAAGGGCTTAGCAACGTAAGTTTTGACTTTCACTTATCAGGCGAGAAAGTGCTTGTCCCTAATTACCTGATGTCACAATATTCCTAAATGCACCCTGTTTAAATGACTGTATCAGACCTGCTAATCACATTTTGACATTGGAACTGGACCACAAAATAGACACCAACAGAGCCATATGCTTTTTAAATTGGGAATGATCCATTTATTATAAATAAATAAATGTTTAATGTGTAATAAATAAATGTTTATTATAAATAAATAAATGTTTATTAATGTGAAACAAAACCTATCAATATGTTCAACTTAGCTGTCATTAAATAAGTATATACAGTCATTTGAAAAAATTCATACACACCATGGAAATTGTTGACTTTGTTTTGTTTTTGTTTTTGTTTTTTTATAAACAAGCATTTGATCATCTTTGAAACAGTGATAATTAATAATGTTGATATACTTGAACAAAACCACAAGGACGACTAGCATTTTTCAACAGAAATATCAATAGATGTAATATTGGCCTCAAAAGCTAGAATTTCCCCCTTTAGCAGAAATAACTTATTGTAGGCATTTGCATAGTTGTCCACCAGGCTCTGACATCAGCTTGTTCTGACTTCAGAATTTTTGACCACTCTTCCATGCAATATTCTTTCAGTGCCAAGATGTTTGAGGGTTTTCCTATATGTAATGACCATTTCAAATCCCCCCACAACATTTTAATGGGATTCAAATCCAGGCTTTGACTAGGCCATTCCATAACCCTCCATTTCTTCTTTTTGAGCCATTATTTAGTGGATTTTCTTGTGTACTTAGGATCATTATCCTGTTGAAAGGTCCACTTTCGGTTCAACTTTGACTTACAGACAGATGGCCTCACATTATCTTCAAGCACTCTTTGATGTGATGCAGAATTCATGGTTGAATCAATGAATGCATGCTGTTCAGTCCCCGAGAAAGTGAAGCAACCCCAAACCATAACATTTCCATCACTGTACTTCACAGATGGTATGAGGTGCTTCTCCTGAAAAGCTGCCTTTGTTCTGTGCCAAACCTGTCTGCTGTTACTATGGCCAAAGAACTCTATATCTTTGATTCATCTTTTCAGAGCACATTATTCCAAAAGACCTGGTCTTTGCCTGTATGCTCATTGGCAAAGTGTAGTCTTGCAAAGTGTGGCACGCCTCCCATGCAGGTCAAATTTGTGCAGTTTCTTTCTGATTGTAGAAACATGCACTTTGACACCAACAGTTGCAAGACTTATTAGCAGATCCTGTGATGAAATTTTAGGGTTCTTGGAGACTTATTTTTGCATCAGATGGTCTGCTCTTGAGCTGAATTTGCTGGGACAGTTAGTCCTGGAAAAATTGGCAGTCGTTTGAAATTTTTCCTTTACAGTGGAATGATGTAGTTCAAATAATCTGGAGATCTTTTTAAATCCCTTGCCAGACTCAGAGGCATCCACAACCATTTTTCTGAAGGGCTTACAGAACTCTTTAGATCTTGGCATGATGACACCACACACCTCAATAGCAAAGGGAACACCAGATACTAGATATGAGGGGTATAAATAAGACAGGTTCCACCTGCACTCCCTAAGCAGGCTCTAATCACTGGCACTCAATCTTGAACACCTGATTCTAATTTATAGATTTTAAGGTGTCATAAATGTAAGGGTGAGCTTACTATTTCCATGTGACTGATCTGTTTTTTTGTTAATGTCAATTTTATGTGTCATTTGACACATTTATCAATAGGCACTGTTTCAAAGAGGGTAAAATGTTTGCTTGTCCAAATATGTCAAAAAAAGCCAACAATTTCCATGGGGTGTACTTATTTTTTCACATGACTGTAGTTACCATCAGTTAACTACATTCATTAGAGAGGCTAATGAACACTGCACTGCACTTTAGAAAGAGAAAAAGCCTAAGATTTTAACCAAAAAAATTAAAGGCCTAAAATGAAGTGACAACTCTAACACTAAAATACCAGCTTCCCCTATCATTTCATTAAAATCAGGCAGTAAAATGATTATATATTGCATGTAGAAATGTGCTAATATTATTAATTAATACTATTAATCACTCTTGGTGAAATTCAATATTTTAGCTAAACAAATTATACTATATGGTCAAAAATTTGTCAGACACCTGACCATCACACTCGTATGTGCTTCTTGAACATGACATTTCATCCCAAAAATGAACATTCCAGATTTAGTCCCCGTTATGCTGTTATAATAACCTCCACAATTCTGGGAAGGCTTTCCACTAGATTTTGTAGCATGTGGGAATTTGTGCTCATTCAGCCACAAGAGATTTAGTCAGGTCAGGCACTTATGTTGGGTGAGGAGGTCTGGGGCTCAGTTGATGTTCCACTTCATCCAAAATTTGTTCAGTGGGGTTGAGGTCAGGGCTCTGTGCAGGACATTCAAGTTATTTCACTCCAAACTAGGCATAGCTTGTCTTCATGGATCTCGCTTTGTGCACAGTCACAGGCATTGTCATGCTGGAACAAGTTTGGACATTCTGTACAAATGTCTGCTTCCAACTTTGTGGGAACAGTTTTGAGAACCACATATGAGTGTGATGGCCAGGTGTCTACAAACTTTTGGCTAAATAAGTGCATCAAAAATCTCACTGCAATTTTGCATTGTTTGTTCATTTTACCCAAACTATTTTTTGTGGACAGCATAGTCTGTCTGAAAATCTCTTTTGATGTCAGTTTTACACTGATGACATAAACCCAGAGAAGCTGGGTTTCTATTGTCTCCTTTTTGCATATAAATAATTATCTCAGTGTTTATTGGATAGTGCATTCCTTGCTTGTAGTAGCTCTGTAGTAGTCAATAACCAAATACATACATTTTACACAACTACTAAAGCTTTTATTGTTGTAATTGGTAATATTGTAAACAAATTGTAAGCATAACATTTGTTTGATTATTTGCATCTGTTTTTTGTTTATTTATAGATCTAGATATGTCACCACGTTCTTTAGTGATATTGAGCTAGCTATTTTGCAGCTTAGCTGGCAAACACTTCTAGTTTTGTCTTTTAATGCTATAGTTTAAGTCTTTTGATGCTTTTCTTATGTGAAGACACTGAGAATTAAACAGATTAAACAGATAAAAACAGAACACACACAGATATATACTTCAGTAACAGACACCTGTGCTTCCCCTATTAAAAAAAAAAAAAAGACGCCAACTTCCTGTGAGGTATACCATGCAGTACTTTGAATATGAACAGGTTTGTTCACAAAAAAACTGGAAAGTGGGCTTCACGGGGAGAAATTTTTAAGATGTCTCCTCTAATGTAGAATTATTTATATGATCCACTCCACTGGATGATTTCATCTTTACCTGAAAACTCACATCTCACTCTGTGTGTTTCTATCAGTGGATGTGACTCTGGATTCTGATACAGCTTATCCTGAACTCATCCTGTCTGCTGATGGAAAACAAGTGACACATGGAGACACACGACAGGATCTCCCTGATACACCACAGAGGTTTAATAAATGTGTCTGTGTTCTGGGAAAGCAGTGTTTCTCCTCAGGGAGATTTTATTATGAGGTGCAGGTCAGAGGGAAAACTGCGTGGGATTTGGGAGTGGCTAAAGAGTCCATTAACAGGAAGGGGAAGATTACACTGAGACCTCATCATGGATTCTGGACTGTGTGGCTGAGGAATGAGAATCAGTATACGGCTAATGCTGGTCCCGCTGTCCCTCTCACACTGAGAGAGAAGGTGGAGAAGGTGGGGGTGTTTGTGGATTATGAGGAGGGTCTGGTCTCCTTTTATGATGTGAAGGCCAGCTCTCATATCTACTCTTTCACTGGTCAGTCTTTCACTGAGAAACTCTATCCTTACTTCTGTCCTTATTTAAAAGAAGGAGGTAAAAATTCAGCACCATTGATCATCTCTCCTGTAATTAAGACTGAATGATTTTTTTTTAAATCTCACATAAAATGGTAAGCTTAAAAATGGATTTTGAAACATTTTTCTGGTGCACAATTTGAAAACCACAGAACAACAATGTAATACAATCTAAAAATAATAGTAGTGATTAAATAAGAAAAAAATAATAAATCTTTTTAAAGATGAAAACCTAAATTGATGTGACAATTCTATTTTCACTTTTTTTTTCAGATATTCAGAAGTGAAATTTCTACTATAAATTGTGTATCACTACAGTACATACAAATATCCAATTAAAATATATACATAACATTTTAGGCTACACTAAATTAAAATTCTGATTAATTAATAAAATCAAAATCGTATGATCTTATGCAAAAATCTAATATATTGTTAAGTATAGAGTCTGTGCTTATTATCACAACTTTTATCCAACTTTAATTATCACACTCACTTCAGGCTTGTGAAACTTTGTCATTACAAGAATTGAATAGTTACCATACAGAGGAAGAGAGCAGTGTAACTCTGTGACATTGTGATACTTTGTGATACTTTTAGCTCTGTCTTTAGCTCAGTTACTTTAGCTCAGTAGTCTTAAGATGAGAAAGTGAATTAGCATGAACAGATATGTCAAGCAATTACACTGATGCATATGAGAATTATTGATGATTAGAAAAGAAAACACACCACAATCAAGCCACACATGCACCAAAAATAATATTGTACCAAAAAATAAGAACCACAAGTGGCCAACCAGTTTCTATTGCCTAAAAATATTCACACTGAGATTTTGAATATTCTCCACATAATACTATGCTTTTATTTTGAGTGCTATTAACCTTCGTATACTATTTTAGTGAAAAGATTTTGCCTCCGTCCTTGTTATTCTCACCTGGTTTAAAGGCACTGTTTTTAAAGTGAGATTGTATAAGAGAATGTGACTGTTACATTGGGGAAATTACTTTCTCAACTCTTTCAATCATTTGTATTTTTGATTTGTTTCCCTTCCCTTATATATTAAAATAAAGCTTGTCCTGATTACCCCTGTTAATTGTGTAATATTTTGAAGGAACTAATGAGACATAGCATTTAATGTTTGTCAAGATGTTATTTATGGGCAGAACCTAAAAGACAATGATTTTTGTGTGTGTGTGTGTCTAGAAGATGACAATAGTTGTTTTTTTTAGTTAGTAAAAGCAAAGTCTAGTCTCTTGGAATGCTTCTCCTTGTTACCACTGCTAAGTGATTGTTTTAATCTGAAACTGTGCATTAGGATGTGGCATGTTCACATTTAGATTAGAAGCTCTGGTCTCTGGACATTTAGCTGACATTTCTAGGAGAATTAAAAATGAAATCAAAAACAAATCCAAGAATCTAGCTGAGCAGTACAGGGATAAGAGCCCAGAAGCAGCTCTCTGCCAAACACACAGCTTATAAACAGTTGGACAATGTGATTGTTTTTTTTATTATTATTTGGGATGAGAAAAAATCTGTTTTAAGATATTTTAAACAAATTTCCAACCCCATTTAGTTAAAATTAGAAATTCACATCCAACAACATAGTTCCTATAACATGAAACAAAAGCAGATTAGCATAATAACAAACATTAATATATATCAGTTATGGAAAAAACTTCCCTCATGTGAGAGCTCACTGATCGAAAACAGGTCATAGTGTGCTGTCTGGTTTGTCTCAGAAACTGTGAGGTATAAATACCAACATCTGACCTGGACAGTTGGATCAACCACTTGTGTGAGATACACATACACAATTTCAATCATAACCCAGAGGCTAGACCGTTTCACAGGGCATGAGGTGGGAATAAACATGAAATTAATTTTATATTGCTCTTTTGCAAAACATAAAATTTAATTACAGTTCAAACTTCAATTTCTTGAGGCACAATACAAATTCTAAATTATAATATTTTCAGATTTTTGCATTTAAATTCACATTTCTGACGACACACGTCTAATTCGATAGAAATGTCCCATGATGGGTAACATGTAGTAACAATCTGTAAACACATCCATTCATTCATCTTCAGTAATCATGTTATCCTGGTCAGTGAGCGATGGATCCTGAACCTGAGTACACTAGCTGTAAGGCAGGAGGAAAACTCCCTGGATGAGATGCCAGTCCATCACTGAGCAGCTAGAAAATCAGGTTTATTTCCAGTTCAACCTGTAATTATGACTTGAAGTGATGCTCCTGTGCAACTTTTAGGACTCATTTTAGTACACGAAGGCAGCATTATTATTCAATAACTATAAAGAAAAATGTTTCTTTATTTATATTGACTCTGGATGTGTAATACACTCTGGTCCAGTTAGAATGTATGAAAACCGATAATGTCCCGGGGCTTTTATTTTGAACCCCCCTAAAAAAAAATCTTCACCGTTTCTGATTTCACACATCGAAGATGCGACAAACCAAACTGTGACAGATTGACAACAACGATCTGAGGCAAGTCTACCTACATTGGCAGCTCATTACAGCCTCGTTATCGCGGGCCATCTTTGTTATCCCGGAACAGTGGAGTGTTTTGCCTAAAATCGTCAGCTGTCCTGCTTTCATGCGGCTCCATTCAGATGTCTAGCCATTTTGTTACAGCGGGTTAGCTAGCCACAGAGCTAAAAGCCTTTGTTCCGACTAGCAGATCGATAATGTTAGCTTTTAGCCAGAGAAGGAATATGAAATGTAGCTGGACTGTCCCGCAGCATCGCCATGAGGAAACGCCACTGTGAACAGTTACAGCTCCACAACTGTCATGGCGGTGTATTATAGACAAGAGCCTCAAACCCGCAAACAATAATAGGAGATTGAACACGATTTAGCTCTTCATATTAGTGAATTACCGAAGCTTGGGGTGTTTCAGTATTAAAATGTCCATTGTTTACCAACATGACCATCGCCATGAAACTGTTGCTTGTTTTATTTTTGGTTTAATAAACACGGGTTTGTTTCCTGTTCATCCAGTGAGAAATAAACACCAGCTAGCTTAGCGGTATCACTTTATTACCTGGTAATACATGTGTGTGTGTGTGTGTGTGTGTGTGTGTGTGTGTGTTTATTTCTCAGGTTAAATACTGTCTGACATTTTCTCATTTTCAGTTTGCATTTTTGACTCTAAAGACTAATTTCTGTGTAATAAAAACCCCAGTGAAATATCACAATAACTATGGGAATGTCTCGACTAGTTATTTTTACCTAGTGAGTCTCCTCTCGGAAATACACACTCTATCTAACGCTTGTGCTACCTGTAGCTTATTTCTATTTATTGTTTAATTATGATGCTGCTGTATGCCCAGTTTGTTTTGTTGTGACTTGGGTTATCCTGGGGTTTTTTCCTCCTTTAGCAGGTCGCCATGCAGCAGTGTGAACCCCCGCAGCAGCAGCAGCGCGAGGAAAACCGGAAGTTGGAGGCGCGAGTGAGCGCGGAGGCGGAAACAGGGGACAGCGAGGCGAGTGATTCTTATGAGTGTCGGATCTGCGGTTACAAAACAGCGGATGTCTGCTCTTTCAGTCAGCATCTGCACTCTGTCCACCCTGTTACTGCTCTGCCCGGCCCGAGCTCAGAAAAAGATGAGGAGAGTAAAGGAGCACAAGACCAAACCTCAGAGGCACAGAAGAGCCCACCTGCAGGAAATGTGAGCTAGTGCACGTATACACATACCTCTGTTTTGTGACATAAAGGTGTTGTTTATGTTTGTTTGCTTTCTGAGAAATTCACATCTGGGTATGCTGATATAGGAAAGGAATCGAGGCTGGTGTGGTGTGGTAACATTACCGCCCTGAAGATGATTATTTTTTAACAGATTATAACAGCATATCCTGACGTGTTTTATTCCTCTTATACCACACAACACAATTTGCTAACAATTACAGTTTTTAATTTGTTAAAGTGCCCCTATTATGCTATGTTAAAAGTGCCTGATTTTGTTTTAGAGGTCTCATATAGTAGGTTTACATGCATCCAAGGTCAAAAAACACTTTGACTTTCTCATAATTTACATTGCAGCATCACCTCTTTTTCTTAGTGTTACAAACGACTTGCTCAAGGATCGGTTCACTCTAAACTCCTTTCAGAGAGCCTACTCTGCTCTGATTGGTCAGATGTCCCAGTCTGTTGTGATTAGTTTACCGCTTACATAATAATGTCGTCGGTTTTACCTTATCAATTTGAGCCCAAGTCTGATAGTGATACGTCAGAAGATCAACCCGAACCAACATCGCAAGCATGACGAGAGGCCGTAGGCAGAGGCCTACAGCTGTGCACTGGCTTTACACGTATACAATACAAAACTACACATTTGGAACACTCGGTAGAAAATATATACATAAATAATTAATCATACTTACAGGTTGCGATCCAAAGGCGCAAGATGCTCCATATAAAGTTATGGCTCCATCTTTTATGAATAATCATTTTGCAAATCCCACGTTGACTTCAGCTAGATTTGAGAAGCAGTGGTCAGTGAAATGACGGGAACACAAACGACGGTCGAAATTGAACTGCTGTGGTATCGTTTTAAAATGAATTCTAACCACTGACGCTTTACATACTCATCCTTTTTGGGAGTCCATGCAAAGTCAAACATTATAACTGTAGTGTTTGAGGGCAGGTCAAAGTACATGTTGTTTGCGAGCAGCCAGTGAAGACCAGAGGCGGAGTCTTTTGTTACAAACCTGCGTAGGTCTGTATGTGAAGTAAGTCTGGAATTACTGATGACTCGTTTCAGCTGTTCAGAATCAGTTCTTTCTTTTGGGAGTCAATAACTCCATTTGTCTTGCACTTTGATTTTTTACATTCACAAACAGCTATATAACACACTTAATGAAAAGTAATATCTGGAAAAAAAAGCATAATAGGGGCACTTTAAAGAACAAGACATCATACATTCAGCCGTTTTTAGTTACGTTTTAATGTTGTGGAAAGTCTGTGAAGCAAGTTCCTATTATCACTTACTATATTATAGCAGCAATAAACACAACGTCCTCCCTCCTGAAGACATTGCTGTGGCAAAAACACTGACTGTTACAAAGCTCTGATACAGGAGACTCATTCCATAAATGTTAAATAAACATCTCCTAACAGAAAACCTCCCCAATCAATGATTTTCTTTGTTAAATATCAGTTTGTTGTTGTTTTCTTAGATCTGGTTAGTGATAGGTTTAGATTATGTGGAGCATCCTGTATAATTCTCAATACATACAGTCCTCATTTCCTTTCCTCTATTTGACACTGGTTTCCCTTCGGGCATCGTCCTCAATTATTGTAACCATAATGATTTATAATCATATTGTCTGGTGTTGGGCAAATAAGATTTCAGTTTATCACAAGGTTTTTTTTTTTTTAAGTTATACTGTTTCATGTGTTTTGTTTTGTTTTGTTTTCTGTCATTGTCACTTATAGTTTGCCCATTAGTGCTCTGCCTGGATTTCCAAAGAGCTGCTTTGTTGCAATGTCTGTTGTTAACATTGCTATATAAATACATATCATTTAATAGAACATCCCCTTAATAACAGGTCAGTTTTGTGTATAGGTTTGTTGCGAAGTGATGCAAAACACCACACACATGATGGCAGTGGGCTTTAAGACAGTTTGCAGGGTGTATTCACTATTTGGATGGGAGGAGAATAAAAGCTAACTTGATTACATCGAGTTACACAGATATAAGTTCATGCTTGTGTCTTGTGAGCCTCGTCTACAGAACTTCAGTGCTGCATGAGTTTATGTAACTTATATTCACATTATTTCCCCTTTTTCTTTACAGTCTGAATTTTCTGAGGGGTCCATGTCTTCCTCACCCATGGACTCAGAAGAGACCAGCATAAGTGCATGCAATGCAGAGAACCAGGTACCAGCAGCAGAGCAAAAAGAGACTGTGAAAAACACACCTGCTGCCAAAGACAGCCAAAGCATTTCTCCTGCCTCCATTTTGCCTCAGAGGAAAGCCTCATCCTCATCAGAGTCTACAAAAGGAAGCCAAAGCGAGGACGTGGCCTCCTCTGGCACGTCCGGCCTCAACCAGGCGCACTTGGTGTGTCTTCCTCTGGTGTCTGAGGGACTGAAGCTGGTGTGGGTGCGCTCTGAGCAGATTAATGAGCTGGATGCAGTTTCAGAGCTGGTAGAAGCATTTAATGCCTTTCCCTACCCCACTGAGCAGGAGGCCAGTGCTCTGGCACGCCGCTGCTCCTTGTCACCCGAGCGCGTCAAAGTGTGGTTTATGATGCAGCGCGTCCGCTATGGAATCAGCTGGGCAGACGACGATATCCGGCAGACGCGGCTTAAGATGCGGCGTCTGCAAAGAATGTCGCTCGGGGAGGAAGGTGAAGAAGAAGAAGAAGAGGATTATTTAGCAGGTGAAGAGAGGACACCTGAGACGCTACAGCAGGGTGTTAAACAGGCGCCAGTGACAGACGTCTATACGGGTTATGCACACTACACACCACAACCAGTTTTCTCCCAATACGAAGCCAATGACTACAACAGCAGGCAAAACAGCATCATTCCTCAGTACAGCAATGGTCTAGACCCATTTGTTCAGCAGCAAACTGAAAACCAGCATGTGGGTGATTTTCAAAATGCGTCTGTGGACAAAGACCATACTCAGTTGCCCAGAGATCTGAATCATTTACCTCCTCACGAGCCCAAGGCTGAGAGTTCCAGCACTTATCGGTCCCTATCAAAATCAGCCGTGGTTTGTGGCCCCCCCATAACCCAGCAGCGGAAGAAGTCCAAAGCCCAGCTGATGGCGCTCCGTCGTAGTTTCGTCCAAAAGAACTGGCCGTCTGAGATTGAGGTGCAGCGGCTACAGCGTGTCACCGGGCTCGGACGGCACGAGATCCGGAAGTGGTTCGCTGACAGTCGCTACCAGCTTCGCAGGAGCGGTCGGTCCTGGCTGGCTGAACTGAGCAAGCCGAATCAATCACCAGAGCCCCCGGGTAGATTTCAACAACAACTGAACAGCGATGAGTTTCAGGAGGATGGCGAGGCCTCAGGGGCGGGGCTTGACTTTGAGTTTGATGTGGACATGGATGATCAACAGGGCCTTGTAGAAGATGGAGTCAGCGAATCGGAGACGAGGAAAGAGGAACAGAGTGAAGAGCCGTCACGCAAAGGCAGCCAAGCTTCCGTTAAACAGGAGCGGCGGGAGATCGCTATTGTCCCTTCTCCGTCTCCTGCCTCCTCTTCTCCGTCTCCGTCACTCCTGCAAGGCTGGAACCCCAGCATGGGTCCCGAACCCAACCTCCGGAAGAAGACATGGGAGCAGTTGAACATGCTAAGGCAGAGCTTCCTGCATTGTCAGTGGCCCACCAGCGAAGACTACACACTCTTGCAGCAGAAGACAGGCCTGACGCGGACTGAGATTGTGCAGTGGTACGGAGACACGCGCTACCACATTAAACACTCCAACCTGCGCTGGATTCACCCGGACGACAGAGAGCGTGTACGCACAGGTGTCCTGAAGCAGCAGAAGAGAGCAGGGAAGGGCCCCAGGAGCAGGAGATGGACACAGAGCACAGATTCCAGCTTCAGGTTTAGGGAGCCGCAACCCAGTAACGGGACAGGTGGGAGTGAGGCGAAGTCATGGGACGAATTATACAAGACAGCTTCCTCAGTACTGCCCGGGGGTGAACTTTGACCCTGGGGAATTTTTAGATTAAATGTTAAAGAGTATTTAGAATAGCAGGAAAGTAGAGGCTGGACTCTACATTGCTGCCAAATGCTGTATTTCATAAAGAAGTGTTTTTTTGTTTTGTTTGTTTTGTTTTGTCTTATTTTGTTTTCTGTCTCATGTTCTCATGTCCAGTGTTTCTCACCACTAATGGATTGTTGCATTGATATAATCCAGTGCCTCGTCAGGACCTTTAATACACAACATATTTATGTATTTAGTTTTGTCTATCTGAGCAGTTTCATTTAAGCTGAAATTATTTATGATAACACTAAAAACAAAACAAAACAAAAAAAAGCAAAGGAAGATATTCAGAGCGATTAGCAGAATACAAGCACTGGGTGAAACTGCTGTTTTCATGTGTAGCATTTCAGTGTTCAACAGGATAGGAGCGTGAGTAGAAATTAGTTTCAGGTCTTTTTTTGATGCACATTTTCAGATGTTTATTTTAAAAACTGACTTTTAGTGTATTAACATGGTTCAGATCTTCCAGACCATGAATCCTTTAAAGTATTGCTTCTAAAAGAACAGTCCTTGTGAAAAATAATTTTGAATGGTTCTAAGCTAAATATTTTACATCCTGTTCTTGTATGTCAATTATTGCTTATTTCAGTTATAATTTATTTAGACCCAGGACCATAATCCAACAGAAAAAGCTTGAATGATGCATTTGATATTCTATGCATTTAATTATTATTTAGTCGACTAGAAAATTCCTTTACTGCTTTTGAAGATTTTTGTACCTATTTCTAGAAAATGTTTTTCCCTTGGTTACAATGACATTTTAACTCAATAAAGTGGACTTCAGGATTTCTTTTTAAATTTTTTCTTATTAGTATATTTTAACTAGACAGATACAGTGCATATTTACAACAGGACTGTATGAAATGGACAAAAATTGCATAGTTTGATTGCTCTGCAGTATATTGCCATTACAATATATTAAAACAAACCAATGAAGCTGTGATGTTATGGACTGGCTGATAAATATTTTTTATATCACTCCACAAACACCAATTTTTTTAAAGAAAATCAAGGTTTGTTCGAGAACTCATTTACATATTGCAGGCTTCTTTGATATCAGTATTACACAAGCCAGTATTATAATAATGTTTAACACAGGAGTATATTATGCAGCCATCATTTACAGACATCTACAGTCATATAATTACTATTTCAATTATTGGTATTTACCGAGTCTCATTTAACAGATCTGCACACTGATTAAATAAACATTCACCTGTTTACTGTTAATAACGCATTTCTGTATATTGTCATGGTTGAATGGCCCTGAGAAGACAAATGGAAAACAAGGAACACTGTAATAATTGTTAAAATGACATGCATTTCCCAAAGCAAGAGCAGTTTTTTTTCCTCCTGATTACACAGTAAGTCAGTTCCAGTATTCTGTCTGAATCTCACGAGCACCGTGAACTTGCAGGAAATCCGCTCCCTGTATGATTCGGCGAATCACGGTGGCAGATGTGATTAACATGTGACCTGCTGCTTGGAGTACGGTGGAGATCATTCTGAGGGCTTCTCTGTTGTTAGGAAATAGGGAAAGAACACAATGGAAGTAATATGAGATGTGACTGTACAGAAACACTAGTCAATAGACAGACATGTCCGGTGTCAGTTATATTTGGATCTTCTGGTCAGAAAGTTGAGTCAGAAAACATTGATAATTTGAATGTACATTCTTTACAATGCAAAAAATTGTGTGTTTTTTTTTTAAATACTCAGGCGATGTCTACTTTCTTTTACTCTCATGTTATCTGGACAATAGATGTATTTTTGCAGCTTGTAAAATTATGGATATAAGGCTACTCAGTGTCAAGATTACAGCAACCCTTCCTCAATAATTAGCCACCATGTTGCAACCAGTTGCTAAATCAAAGTTTGCGTCATTTAACTGCCTGCTAACCACCTTCTAACCGCAGCTGCCAAATATCAGGAAAAACAGAGCACACAAAACACACACACACACACGACAGACAGTTTAAGAGTTGACTAAAGTTCCCGCCCGTCTCACCTGAGCACCTTCTTCGGCCCCAGGCATTGGAAGTCAGCGCTGACTGAGTACAGACCCTGGAATGTTGCCTTCACACTTAGAGAGCCAAAAATATCCTTGGGGTTCAGACGATAAAGGTCAAAGGTCACTCGAGCGATGTCACGACCAGTGCGGGGTTTCTTGTCAGCTGGTGTGATGTTGCTGCCTCTCTGGCCTAACTGTCAATGAGAAGTTTGTTTAGAAGCGGCGGTACATACACTGAGTAAGTCAAATGCACATACACACATGCACACACACACACACACACACACACTCACACACAAACTAAACATTCAGTGGACTACAAATATTCTGAAACTCTTTTCCCAGGTGATTACTGGGAGGATTTATCAGATACTGATATTCAGACACTCCTGTCAGCAGTAGACATCACAGTAAAACACACACACACACACACATACAGGATGTGGTCTCCAGGTCTGTCCCGGCTCCAAGGCCATGAGCACAGTGTTGTCTGGCAGGGTCATGAGGAACTCGTCTGAGTCCACTTCAGTGCCGTCTTCCTCACACACCAGAGACAGCAGAGTAGAAATGAGCAGAGTGTGGGCTGCCTAGCATACACACACACACACACACACACACACAATGTGTAATAGTACATTACATACAGCCCTTTATGGTGTTTCACTTTGTCTGTCTGAGGGAAGATCCTATCTACAATCATGCAGCAGAGGATTTCCATAACATAGAACGTTCCAGTGAGATCCTCAGAAATCTGTAGATTAACAAAGTTTTCTTATAGCTACATCCAATTTCAATTTACTTGAATTTTGTCTAATTTAACCAAAATGTCATGGTTTCTTGTTTGACAAACCATTACACCTATGCCATCCTTTTCCACTATGAGCCCCGATGCATTATTTTTTTTAATTTTCTTTTTTTTTCAATTCATTTTTGTCTATCTCTCGACTCACCCTATCTTTCAGCTCCTCTAAGGTGGATGCAGTGAGCCCCTTCCTGATCTCTCTGTTCCACGAGCAAACTCTAAAAGGCCTCTGAGGTGCGGCCCACACACGCCGAGACACAGACCTAACACACGGGTGAGGAGATGATCAAAATGGCACAGAAAATGATTTCTATAATAAATAGAAAATGATTAACTAATCACTTCAGAATGTACTGTAAGACTTAACAAGCCGAACACACTGTAGTATGTGAAAGTAATCCATGTGTATTCTGTACAGCTGTGTAGACTGAAATGGTTTAACATACAATATTACTCTATATCTAGATCATGACTTTTAACACAAAGTTATTAGACAACAGACAGGTTTCTTTTTATTCATTATTAATAAGATTAATAAAAAGGAAGTGTAGAATTCACAGAAAGTGTAGTTACTATTTACATTAAATGTACATAGTGAATTATCTAAAGGAATTCAAAGTCATTAGTATACTTACTTAATGAGTGAGGATGTTGTTGCCATCTTGAACTGCTCCGGTGGTTTTCCCTTTATACGTATATACCTTTCTGAGAGGGAAGTGTTAGCTGACCTGCCCTGAGGCCCGCTCTATCACTATGGACTTCGTCCTTAACTGAATGAATCATACAGAGGTGCAATTGGACAAAGTCCTGTAGCTGATAGTGTGCTGAGAGTGGAGGTCTAAAATACATAAACAATATATAAACATCTAGGAAAGGGTTTTAATTAATTCGTTTAAGGTAGTTTAGGTCGTTTATTTAAGACTATTTTATAACAAAAGTATTGTAGATCAAACCATAGCTTTGAGAGAAAGTGAGAATAAATCTAAAAATCACTAAATCAGAATCATTATAGTCCGCACATACATTTACATGTATTAGGAATTTGTCTTTGGTCACAACACGATACATTCAACTCACACACATATCGTAAACACAACACATTTACCATCCTAATATACAAATATTGCGCCCAATATACAAATATTACACCTTAAGTGGAAATTGTAGGCTTGGTTGTAAATTACATTACAGTGGAGGTAGAAATAGCAGCTGGATACAGTTCCGGGTGAATTCAAAGGAGTGGAACAATTGTGATGTAGAATAAATAATAGCAATGATATACAGTAATGACAATATTAATAAATAAGATATTTTATAAATAGCAATAAATAATCCATCCCATCCATCCATCTTCAACCGCTTACTCCTTTTCAGGGTCGCAGGGGAACCTGGAGCCTACCCCAGGAAGCATCGGGCACAAGGCTTCGTACACCCTGGACAGGGTGCCAGTCCATCGCAGGGCACAATCACATACACACTCACACACCCATTCATACGCAATAAATAATATTATTTATTAATAATATTTAAGATAATAATATTTAACTTAATAATTATAAATTTATTAATAATAATAATAATAATTATTATTATTATTATTATTATTATTATTATTATTATTATGCCATCTGATATTTTATTTTATTCCATGGATATTTAACAGAAAGTAGGAAAAATTTCAAACATGGGCAAAGTGTAACCAATTTTATTTATATATATTAATGTGATGCTAATAGTGTGTCTTTTTTCAGTGTATTAAACTCTGAAACTTTGAACACTATTATTACCCTCCCAAATCTGATTCTGAGCAAACTACTGTTCTTAAATTTGCCTTCAATGCCAGGCAATGTATATGCAGCACATTTTCCAAACACACTAGAAAGGGAGTAAATATGTGTATGAAATGTAGTATAACATCAAGATTTTCTTGTTTAACAAATGTAACACTAGTGTACAGTGTGCTTCATGGTTGTTGCATAACCTTTATTCTTTGTTAACATGTAAAGGTATCTCTTGTAAACCCCACCATGGAGATTTTTGCTGAAATGGACAATGATGTGGCTTATGACTCGATCCTGGAATATTATTGATTATTAATAAATATTATTAATTAATATTATATGGTAATTTTAAGAAATGTTTGAGTTCATATTGAGACATTTGACTTGCACAGTGTGTGATGTTGAGGTCTAGTCTGAAACGTAAGAGGAGACGAATGTGGGAGACAATGTTATTTTTCTCAGGAGAAAAATTTGAGAAGCAGGAGAATTAAACAAAAGTCTCCATTTGATGTTCATGTAACCTCATTTCTGGTATGGAGAAACATTTGAGATGTTAAAGAGATCTCATTTTTTATTTTTCTTTCCTCTGGGATGTGACCTACAGGCCGTAAACACAGTAAATGTTTCAATGACATGCGGTCAGGGGAGGCAGGGGAGGCAGTGCCTCCCCTGTGTCATCATGAAATGTAAAAAACAGATAATGATTAAAAATAAATAAATACATATTTGTCCACTGATCTGTGATAGAAATGTAATTATTGTATGAATCCAATCATTCCAATGATTTTTATAGTGAATATCGCTGAATTTGTGTATTTTCCTGTTCAAATACGGGGAAAGACACGAAGGGAGGCAGTGAGGAGCTGAGCCTCCTCTCGGATTGCGCAATCCCTCACAAACTGGGTTGAGCTGCTCATTTTTTAATTTTTTTTTTGCGCTCAACTTGAGCACGTGCAATTGATCTCTCTGTATGTCACCAATGTAATGTTTGTACACACTTTTATTATATGTCCTCACATTCCATAGTCTAGTTCATGTATTTCACGTATGTGTATAGTTTATTAGTCTTGCAGATCTGACATAACACTGCAGTGAAAAAGCAGGAGGGGAGGCAGCCAGCATCTCTGCCTCACTGAAGGGGGCGTGTGTGAGCATACGGGATTGTTCTGCTATTGTTCTTCACGTATTACAGACAAATGGCATTGTGGGTAATATGCTAGCTAAAAAAAGTCAAGTAGAGAATGTCAAGTGCACCGCATCAGTCCGTTTATTTTTATTTTTTGCCCTGACTGCAAAATTGGATTATATATATAAGCAAATCAAATCAAAACTGGAAGTGATAAATAAAGGAAGACGATGCCGGAGCTAAAAGATTTGCTTCAAACAACGGGACAGAAGATAACACGCTCTTTTCAAACGGAGTGGTACATCTGAAAAGACTGGCTGTGTGGTTGTGCTACGAGAAACCGCCTTTTCTGCTTTCCCTGCCTTTTGTTCTCAACGAGTGACAATGTCTGGACTACAACAGGATTTTGTGACTTGAAAAATATACCAAGAAGCTTCAGCAGACATGAAAGTTCAACTATTCACATTCAAAGCCAAATTGCTTTAAAAACTTTTGAAAGCGCAAGGATAGATTTGGTTTTGAACAAACAGCGGAGACTAAATATTAGCATCCACAATGCTAAGGTAAAGGAAAACCGAGAGATTTTGAAAGACCTCATTAACGCAACTTGCTTCCTAGCCGAACAGAAATTAGCATTTCGTGCTAACAATGAGAGTACAACCTCTTCTAATCGTGGCAGCTCTGTAGAACTATTACATGCTTTAGCTGAGAAAGATGATGGGTTAGCTAGACATTTGGAGACACCCAATGTGTTTTCTAGACTTCATTTACAAGTAAAGGTAAGACCATGCATACACTGCTGTATAGTCCAAGACAAAAATAATAGACCAGCCCTTTGTTTTTATAATAAATAAAATATATATATATATATAACAAGATAAGAAAAAAAGTTATTTTAAAGAATAAAACTACATTTGTCTTTTTGTTGTGGACTGTATATACTTTCATTAGTATTGAATGAGTATGAATTGTTGAATTGTGATGGCAAATTAAGAACACACGGAGGGTGCAGAGCAAACATAAACTTTATGTTCATGACATCACAATCAGGAAAAAAATGAACACCTATGGCTTTCAGGGAAGGGTGTCTAGAAAAAAAAGCCCCTGTTCTCTCAAAAGTAAATGAAGCATGATTTAGGTTTTCAAAACTGCATCTGAATTAACCACAAAATCCTTTGGACTGATGAGACCATGGTGGAGATGTTTGGTCCTCATGTACAGCTCCATGTTTGGCAAAATCCAAACAAAGCATATCACCACAAACACCTCAAACCAACTGTTAAGCACGGTTGGTGAAGGGGTGATGATTTGGGTTTGTTTTTCAGCCACAGGACCTGGGAAACTTGCAGTCATTGAGACAACAATGGACTCCACTTTACACCAGAATATTCATGAGACAGACATTTATTATCTTTTTTATAAGCTCATGCTTTTGGTATTAATGTATAAATACTGATTATTTCACACGAAATATAGTTCACAATAATTCAAAATACTTTTATTTAATTATTATGTCTTCTGAAGTCTTAAAGTCATTTGACCTGTCTAAAATATGTGCTACTTATAAACCCAAGGCATATAGCATATTCACATCTAGCATCTAGTTTAAAGCAATCCGTTTTTTTTATCCGAAAATCAGTTTACCAAAGTGTCTACCAGCACACGAGCAAAACAACAACAGAAAACAACAAAAAATAAAACAATAGTTCACCAACAAGTGTTAATCACCAATAAAATAATTCCAGCATGTGATCATGAGTTAATAAATGAATGAATCCTCCATTTGCTTTAAATAGTGCCATCTGCTGGTACAAAGATGAAATGACGTGGTCCAGGAGAAAACGATCTTATCCGATAATCATGATAATCTGCAGGAGAAATAAACAACATTGTTATTTCATGTGCAGTTTGACTATAAATACACATGAGCAGAGGTGAAGCTAGGGAGGTGGAGACAAACTGCATTGTGATCATATGTGGAACTGTCAAACACTACGAAGTGAACAAGGAAGTGACTAAAGTGGAAGAGTAAAGCAGTTAGCTCCCATCCAGAAGAAGCCCTTATTTTAACATTAATTTCTGAAATTAACTGCAGGATATTCACTGACTCTGGAATATAAATACAGACAATTCCCACTCCCTGAAAAGAGGTGAGTAAAATAAAGGTATGTACTTCAGTGAATGCTTACTGCAAAGATTCAAAACACAGGAGGAAGTAAACGGCTGAATCCTCATCACTAACTAAAAGCGGAAGAAGGAGCAGCATGGATGAACCAGTTTCCTGTAAGTTATACAGCTTATATATGATTTGTATTTGTAGTTATTAAATTGTTACATAGTTGTAAGTTACTGTTTCTATAGTAACAACTAAGTCACAAGCGCTTGTGCTGCATGGTGGATGTGCTACATCATTTAATGAAGGACTGTCACTATTATGGAATTTTATTTGAAATTATGCAAATGATCTCAGTGAATGGTTTGTCTTTTCAGTTGACTTTATGCGTCTCTTTTCATATAAGAATAACACTTGTGCACTAAAACACAAACATCTTAGAAAGCAATTTATTTACATAGATCGTGTAACTATGGAGGAATATTTTAACTTTATTGTTGAAATATTTATTGATATAATTAAATAATTCAATAATTGGATATGTAGTTAAAAGTGACAATAAATGAATAATACTGAAGTGGAATTGGGGAAAAAATAATTAAATGTGACTCACAATGTTTTGTTTATTATTTAAATACTTAAATATTGATTTATTTCAGTGATGCTCTGCAGCCATACACAGTGACATTAAATAAATCATAAAAATGAGCATCATGAAATATTCGCTGAAATCTGTCACGTTCATCCATAATTAATAAAGTCTGAACAAACCCTCCATATGTAACTCAACTAAATTTCTTTACAAACTGAAAAGAAAAGAAAAGATACAAACAATAACAATTACATATAGAACCTGTTAATGACATATACACAGAAGTTACCTAATAATATACACTATTCTTTAGCAAAATCTGTAATTGAATAATGTACTATGGCTAAGCTACAGCTCCACTAAATATTACTGTTTAATTCCACAAATCAAAGTTACAAATATGTTATCAATCGATGGCTTTAACAAAGAAAAATTGTTGTAATTAAATCACGTTTGCCAGTAATTTATATATAACTGATTATATGTAGCTAAATTAAAACATATGATTATGAAATATAATTATTAATTGTGATCAGCTCAAATAATCATGCTAAAATTGTTGTAATTAGACTTTAATTTAATGATTGTTACAGACTTTTAAAGATAAACATATATAATGTAATTAAACTCGTGGGGTTTAGGTGATCGAGGGTTCAGGAGTTCTGTTATAACTCTGCAATTTCAATAATGATGATGGACTTGAAATATTGAGGACATTGAACTTTTTTATTGTGCTCAGAGTGAAAAACTAGGGAGAGGATCAACTCCACTCCGTCCCCACGCTCTTCTTCTCCACAATACAACTCTCCCCATATTATGTACTCAATATCCTGTCTATGAGGAGACAACACCAAAATAAAAGTCCATAATGAAATATGCAAAAATAAAATACAATGAATATAAAACTAAGTTCCACAGTAACATAGAACCATGTCTTATTTTTTAATTAAATAAAAATAAAGTAAATTATAAAGTAAGGTCAAAAAGTCTGAGAGCACATTAAAAATCTGGGAATCTGGAAATGAACATAAAGGTTTTGAACTTTTTGCATATGCTCCACAACATTTATAGTAACTACAGACTGATAAAAGTGTGACGGTCTTAAAGAAAAAAGTGTTTTTGTTGGAGATTTGCAGTGATACTGTATAAGAGAAATAAAACACTCAAGCATGTACAGTTTTATATAAAAATAATCAGCTTTGGGATGAAAACGACTTCACACCACCCTGTCAGTGATTATTTTTAATGCACATTGTTCTGTGTTTTATGTCCTATATAAGTGATACAGTACACTTGTAAATACACTTGACTGTAAAATTCATTCTATTTATAAACAATGTGTAACTTTTGTTCTATCAAACCTAGTTTCTTGTGACTCCAGCAGTCTCCTGTCTGAAGATCAGCTGCAGTGTTCGATCTGTCTGGATGTATTCTCTGATCCAGTCACCACTCCATGTGGACACAACTTCTGTAAGAGCTGCCTTACACAGTGCTGGGAGAAGAGTCAACACTGTCACTGTCCATTATGTAAAGAGAAATTCACCAAGATACCTGAACTGAAGATAAATACAACACTCAGATAGGTGGCAGATCACTTCAAGAAGAAAAGTGGTCCTGACAAACCTGAGGTTCTTTGTGATGCCTGCACTGGAGAGAAGCTGAAGGCCCTGAAATCCTGTCTGGATTGTGTTCTGAGTTTGTGTGAAACTCATCTAGAACCTCATAATCATGTTCCAAGACTTAAGAAACACAAACTAATAAACCCAGTGGAGAACCTGGAGGACTACATATGCCAGAAACATGAGAGAGCTCTGGAGCTGTTCTGTAGAGATGATCAGACGTGTGTGTGTAAGTTCTGCACTGAAGGAGATCACAAGAATCACAACATTGTTCCTACAGAGGAGGAGAGCAGAGAGAGGAAGGTGAGAAACACTGATTATAATCAGATTTGGTTATTCTTATGGATATTACATTTTAATTTATCCAGTAGTAGATCAGATTGGAAGGTTTTGAATTTAATTTACGGGACTTCTTTAACCTTCACTGTTCAGCTATATGATTTGATTTGGCTTCACTTCTAAAATGCAAAATTATTCACGTTAATAAATCATTATGAGGAAATTATTTACTAAACTAAAACTTATGTCTTACACCACACATGGGGATAAATTAAGACAAATGTCTTCTTTAACAAAAGTATTTTTCTTCTGCTCTGTCCTCAGACACAGCTGGAGAAAACACAGACAGATGTGCAGCAGATGATTCAGGACCGACTTGTTTCACTATTCAGTGTTATCTGATGGAAGTGAAAATGTGTTCCTCCTTTAGAGAGGCACAGAGAAAGAGAAAGCAGACAGTGTTGAAGTCTTCACTGCTCTGATTCGCTCTATTGAGAGAAGTCAGGCTGAGCTGCTCGAGGTGATGGAGGAGAAGCAGAAAGCAGCAGAGAGGCAGGCTGAAGGACTCATTAAAGAGCTGGAGCAGGAACTCACTGTGCTAAAGAGGAGAGACAATGAGCTGGAGCAGCTCTCACACACTGAGGAGCATCTCCACCTCCTACAGGTCAGTGTTCCTCTCTCTGCTCACTGGCAATGCAGAACATCACAGAACAACACTCACCATGCTGAGGGATTTCTCCTCTCTCCTGCTCTACTGTAGATTTACTCCTCCATGTGCAGCCCTCCACACACCAAGAACTGGACTGAGATCAGTATTAACACTGATCTGAGTGGGGACACTGTGAGGACAGCTCTGTCTCAGCTTCAGAAGACTCTGAATGAGAAACTCACTCAAACACTCAATGACAAGTTAAAGGAAACAGGTGAGAAACTTTCATATTTAACAATTTTTAGACATGAGTCTAAAATGTGTTGCATTAAAATGATCTTAAATCTAATGAAAGTGATGTTTTGTTGTGATTAGTTTCAACAGAACTGAAGAGGATTCAGCAGTATGCAGGTACAGTGAGGTTTCTGATTTCCTCTCATATTAAAATGTACATATCAGCATTACACCACTGCATCATCAGACTTATTTTCATCTGTAGATCTCTCCAGCTAAAAGGAAGTCTTAAAGTGTCTCTCATTATCCTCCTGACTATAGCTCCCTATTACTGCCATGCACTAAAGCCCTTAAACCCTTTTCTACTTTAGAAAGACTGATCTTCTTCTTACATTTCACTAAGAAAGTCATGCAGGAAACATGTATGTTTGGACAGAGATTAACCTTATTGTTTTTTTAAACGGCTTGATAAAACTTTGAGTTCTTTGACTATCAAAGATAAATGTTTTTGTGCAAGGCAAACAAAAGTCAGACTTTTATTCTCATGCAGTTAGAAAATCTATATATTTTTATATTGCAGTGTCTCAATCATTGACTTTAGAGTCATGTCTTCTCATATCTGTGTGTGTGACTCTTCTGTGACTCTTTCTATGTTTTTCCTGAAGAACAAAAATTACAAACACAAATAAATGACTAAAGTAAAGTTTCAGAAAGAAAACATTTTATATTTCTCATCTTTGACAGGCTCCTACCATCAACTGTACAAGTTTTTTCCTTTTTACAAGGGATAATTTAAAAAATATTTAATTATTTAATCTTCTACAAATCCTTTTATAAATCCTAATGAATCTGATCCACTGATGATGATTTAATATTTTTTATCTGCAAACTCACATCTCACTCTGTGTGTTTCTCTCAGTGTATGTGACTCTGTATACTGATACAGCAAATCCATATCTCATCCTGTCTGTGATGGAAAATAAGTGACAAGTGGAGACAAACAACAGGATCTCCTTGATACACCACAGAGGTTTAATTATTTTATTAGTGTTCTGGGAAATCAGAGTTTCTCCTCAGGGAGATTTTATTATGAGGTGCAGGTCAGAGGGAAAACTGCGTGGGATCTTGGAGTCGCAAGAGAGAACATTAACAGAAAGGGGAAGATTACACTGACTCCTGAGGATGGATTCTCTACTGTGGGGCTGAGTTATGGGCTTTTAATAGTCTCCATGTCCTCCTCACACTGAGAGAGACGGTGGGGGTGTTTGTGGATTATGAGGAGGGTCTGGTCTCCATTTATGATGTGAAGTCCAGCTCTCATATCTACTCTTGCACTGCTCAGTCTTTCACTGAGAAACTCTATCCTTACTTCAGTCCTTGTACAAATGAAGGGGGTAAAAATTCAGCACCACTGATCATCTCTCCTGTATTTAACACTGAATGAATTTTCACCTCACAGATTTAATCATTTATTAAATGGTGAGAATAAAAATAAATGTTTGACTTTTTCTGGCAAATTTCAGAAATACATGTTCCCTTTCACAGTTTTTTTTTTTTACACATTATGATTGTGGAACTTTGTCATTACAAATCAAATATGAATAAAGATCATTTACAGTGCGAAATCATGATGTTTTCAGCAAGTTTCATTCGTACTTCATTCTTTCACACTAGACCACAGAGAGAACTGGGTTACCTGGTGCTTGTAGAAAGGAGGTTTTCCTCCATATATTACAGTATATTACAACTGAAATTGCTTTGAATTACAACATTGATTATGGTAATCTCTCTCTCTTTCTCCTCCGAACTTTACAAGTTTCATCCACATGCTTTTATAATTCATCACACTTCACCACCAGAGAATTAGTTTACACTGACATCACTGGGGAACAGATTTAACTGGAGCACTGAGAAATGTGGTTCCCCCTGTGTATTACAGCTAGAGAAGAGTTTAAAGTACAATAATTATGT
Organism: Ictalurus furcatus; assembly: GCF_023375685.1. Lineage (NCBI taxonomy): Eukaryota > Metazoa > Chordata > Actinopteri > Siluriformes > Ictaluridae > Ictalurus > Ictalurus furcatus. Next base: position 25,381,644 of record NC_071261.1, read on the forward strand.
TCTTCATGCAGCAACATTTATTCAATCCCTACGCACTTTTAGAGAGGAAGCACACAGGTAACAGGTGTGACTGGTGCCTTAAATAAGTAGTTTCCCCCTGATTTATTATGACTGGTGTAGAACCAAAGTACCAGGAATTATACTGTTAAAGCATTTCTGCTTAATAATCACATATGAGGTTCATCCATTTTCCATCTTGTTTCTCTCATACTGCAAAAGGACTTACCCAGTGCTCATGGAAAAATATTATAGCAGTATATTATAGCTGTTATAGATTGAATGCACTGCATTTATACTGTATCTCTCTTTTTTAATAATCCTGAAAGGCTTTACTCCTGCATGCTTTTACAATGAGAGCACATGGGGGAACAGATTTATCAATGCTCTTAAAAGTGGTTTGCCTCATTATATAACAGTTAGGATCAATTTATAGTACTACTGTGATCTCAGCATGTCTCTGTTTTATGAGTTCTCCCAGTAACTGTGACTCATAGTGCATGTTGTCCCAGTGAGAATGCAACAGGGAAACAGATTTAACTGGCCTCTCTTTGATTTAAAATTTTAGTTAAAAAATTGTGATAAAAGTCTTATGCTTGTGCAGAATATCTGTTTTACTATTTCACTGGTAAATTTAGTGAATTTGAATTCTTATTTCATGCTTTTACACTACAGTACTGTTTCTTTATGGATCACTGCACATGTGGAAATGCATTTACTCAGCACTCCTGTAAAATAATTTCTTTTCGCTATACTAAAACAGTAGCACATTTGCCTCGTACTGCCAGGATTGGGGGTTGGAAACCATCCTCTGCCCTGTGTGTGTGGAGTTTGCATGGTCTTCCTGTGCTTCAGGGATTTCCTCCGGGTATTCCGGTTTCCTCCCCAGTCCTCAGACATGTAGTCTGATGTTGTAGACTGATTGGCATTTCCAAACTGTCTGCTATGTGTGAATGTATGTGTGATTGTGCCCTGCGATGGTTTGGCACCATGTCCAGGTTGTCCCCGCCTTGAGCCCCGAGTTCCCTGGGATAGGCTCCAGGCTCCCCGTGACCCTGTGTAGGATAAGCGGGATGGAAAAAGGTGATGGGCTGTTTTTTACTGCAAACTGAAAATACAGATTTTAAACAAACATAAACACAACAGCAAAACCTCAGAATGCTTCTTGGACATTTGGATAAAGGACCTAATCTATTTTTATTCTCTTTTTTTTGCATGTGGTTATAGGTAGGTTAACAGTAGCACTCTAGAGACTTTGATGACATTTTCCTTACTTTCTTTTTAGAAGGTCATGCTTTTGAAATTTATGCATTGCTACGTTCACAGGAAACTTATTTCACAATACATTTGAAATCCTTAACATATGTCTTATGAAGTGCTAAAGTCATGTGATCTGGCTAAAACATGTGCTGAATCTAATTATAAAGCACTCCAACTGCAATCATTTAAAACTTGAAGAGAAGATTTCTCCTTGGTTTTGTTAATTTAAGGCATAAAACAAGCTCACAAAATCACAGATACATGACTGACATAATAGCACATTTCATTCCATTGTAAGTGTTTATACAGAACTGCAAAAGTCGTAGGCACCCTATTTTTTAAAATATAAATGTTGTTATAGATTTTTTTTAATTTTATGACTTCTCCATTATCGAGTCAATACAAAAACATTTTAGATTTCCAAGCATTATTTTTCCAGCAGAAAATTAAATGTTACAGCAAAATGTTTGTATGTCAGTAAAGAAAGCAGCATATTACATAAGAGACACGTTTCAGACAAAAAACACAATGATGTCTGCTGGGTTTTGCTGCAAAAAACGCAACAGCGACAGTCAAAATCTCCAGAAGAACTGTGTCTCGTTCTGCAAGATGCTCAATAAAACTTACAGCTCATTTCCTTATAAAACTGAATTCAGTACTGAATATACCAAAGCGTATCCTGTTTCCTACCTAAAGCTTTCTGGTCTCAGTTTTCTGTTTGTTGCTTTGTTTGAGTTTCTGTTTGATTTTCACAGACCAGTAAATAAACTGGGCCAGTTTACTGGAATTCTTCCTGTATATTTGCCAACTGCAAAATATTTGTGCATCTCGTTTTATTTATTTGTGGATCTCACTGTATATTTGTGAATCACTTACTGCTGATTTGTGCTGCTTGTTTTTATTTTTGTGGAACTCGTCTGATTTGTTTGCAAATTATGCAACAAAAATACATATATATTTTGTTCAATTCTATCAAATAAACAAGCTTTACTTTTTTGAGTGTCCTCTAAGATATGTGACCTTTTAACTGGAAACAGTTCCCTCTGCAATTTGGCGTGGCACGGCACGAAGAAGGAGCCAACAACCTGCAGAGGATTCCCATCTTGTTGTGATTTAAATCAATACAATCAGTAATTTAACAGTTGTTTGTGATCGGTTGTCATTCGAGTTGGATATGATAATTTGACTTTAGTCAATTTAAAATGTTAAACTTTATTTTAATACATCACTAAATATTTGGAAAGCAAATAGGTTGTAACTATGGCAACTACAGTACGTACACCCATCAGTGGATGCAGTAGCTATGGCAACTTTTCCAGCGAAACTGCCGTGTGACATCATTCTTCCACCAGCAACAGGGTTGGTCAGAAGGCAATTGGTCACAGCCCATAACATTACTTATGAATAATTACAAGAGTGTTAGTGGAGTGTCCTAATACAATAAGACTAACTGTCACATTATTACTTTTGTAAAAAATAAAAAGAAATGTAATAAACAAATTCACCAGCATTGCCGCTTGGATCAAATGTCCAAACATCACGTTAGACATGTTGAGTCAATACAAAGTGTTTTATGACTGAAAGGAAATTCTCTTATATAATGTACCCTCTTATATTATGAACTGCTATCAAATACCTATGATAAATGTAATCATTTAATTACCTTGTATTAATTTAATTACCTCTTTAAATAAGCTGATCAACTGCTATCCTTGATTATATTATTATGTATTTCTGTGTCAACATGACACAGGACTTATTTTGTATTATGACTATGTGCTGTGTGTTTTGTTTAAATCTGTCTGACACCTGGACTAGTAGAAACCGTCCACACACTGCTGTTATCAGTGTATAAATACTTTTGGTTTGCATGAATAAAGTGGGGTGTCTTTATGAGCATGCAAGAAGTCAGTGTGTGTTCATTTTAGACCCCCCAGGCCTGAACGCTCCACGGTAAACCACACTTTCTAAAAGTTAATAGAAGTTAATAGATGTTAATGGTAAAACAGGCTGGAAGGCATGACGGACGATCTGACGGGCATAAGGCAGTATCTGGGATCCCTGTAACGTGGAAATCTAACAATAACCTTTGTCAATACTCATATGATTTGACGTTCGTGTCATGGAAGTGTGTTTTGCTGGTGTGTAAGGAGTGTATTGAGTGTGTGTGTGTGTGTGTGTGTGTGTGTGTGTGTGTGTGTGTCTGTGTGTCTCCACCCTGATCAGGATAGAGCTTACTGAAGTTTGGCCGGTGAAACATTTCAGCTCTGATGTTTCATGTTGCTGTATGTGACTGTTTTATGACTGTTGTTAAAAGTCATCCTGAGGAGATTAAACTAGTTCTTCCAGAAAGACATGTAGTGTTAATACATTAACTTTTCTGATTTATTGAAGAAGGTGATAGGCTGCTCTTTTATTTTTATTTTTCTTATCAAACAAACATAAACACCACAGCAAAACCTCCCCCAGAATGTTTCTTGGACATTTTGACGAAGGACCTAGAACCTTTTCTTTTTTTGCACGTGTTTATATGGAACGATGTCTAGAAGAAAAGAACCATCTCTAAAAAGTAAATGTTGTTTACTTGTTTTTCAGCCACAGGACCTGGGAAACTTGCAGTCATTGAGACAACAGTGGACTCCACTTTACACCAGAATATTCATGAGACAGACATTTATTATCTTTTTTTATAAGCTCATGCTTTTGGTATTAATGTATAAATACTGATCATTTCACACGAAATGTAGATCACAATGAGTCAAAATACTTTTATTTAACTATTGTGTCTTCTAAAGCCTTAAAGTCATGTGACCCGGCTAAAATATGTGCTTCTTATAGACCCAAGGCATATAGCATATTAACATCTAGGCACAACATTGGAAGAGTTTAAAGCAATCCGGTGTTTTTTTAATCCAAAAATGAGTTTTCCATGGTGTCTACCAGCACATGAGCTATAATACTGACATTTCTACAGTCTGTTTTTTTAACATTGTGATTGTAGACCTTTGTCATTACAATTCAAATATTAACAAAAATCATCATTCAGTTCACAATGTTTTTTTAACTGCAGAATTTAATGTGATCAATAAAATGTATTAAAAGCATCTGCTGATCTGTGTGATACGACTGAACAAAAATGTGTTTCTCCTTAAAACAAAAATACTTATTTAGAATATTTATTTAGAAGTAAACATTACAAAAGCAACAACAACAATACAATACAAGATCACCAAATATTGTTAATCACTAATAAAATAATTCCAGCATGTGATCCATGTGATCATGAGTTAATAAATGAATGAATCCTCCATTTGCTTTAAATGCTGCCATCTTCTGGTACAGAGATGAAATGACGTAGCCCAGGAGAAAACGATCTTATCCGATAATTACAATAATCTTGTGATCATATGTGGAACTGCCCCTTCATCAACCACTACGAAGTGAACAAGGAAGTGACGTAAGTGACTGGCATAAAGTTGGTTTGACGGTGGACGTTCGATATTCGCGGATATACGGAAATTAAGGGACCGTCTCTAAAGTTACATACTACATTGTTAAACACGTTTCTAACTTCAATAGCATTTGAAGCGAATGACTTACAGTCATATAGCCAACTGTAAAGTGTTCATCTAGGTGTCAGGTATGACGCACATGATGAACACTTTACAGTTGGTTATATGACTGTAAGTCATTCCCTTCAAATGCTATTGAAGTTGAAACGTGTTTAACAATGTACTATGTAACTTTAGAGACGGTCCCTTAATTTCCGTATATCCGAATATCGAACGTCCAACGTCAAACCAACTTTATTCCAGTACTAAACGGAAAGTGTAAAGCAGTTAGCTCCCATCGAGAAGAAACCCTTATTTTCACATTAATTTCTGAAATTAACTGCAGGATATTCACTGACTCTGGAATATAAATACAGACAATTCTCAATCCCTGAAAAGTGGCAAGTAAAATAAAGGTATGTACTTCAGTGAATGTTTTATAGTTCACTGGTTTTGTCAGTGTGTGATTTATCAGGATAAACTGCATATGTTAACAATATCAGACACCAGAGACACAATTTTATTAACTGCTCAAAAGTGGAGTGTTGAACTGATTCCAGCATGAACACTTAAATACAAGTTAAAATACAATTTTACCTTTAACTGGATTAAAGGTGTAAATGTGTGTGTGTGTGTGTGTGTGTGTGTGTGTGTGTTAGAAGTACAGAGGTGAGCACTGGGTGAAACATAAACACTTCTACAAACATATCAGGAAGTGAGAAACTGAATGATACAGTTAGTGAGCTGAGAGCTGTGAGAATGATCAGTGAAATTCTGTGTTTATTACAATCTAATGAAGATGAAGAATGTTTACGTGTGTTTTATATCACAGTCTAAATGCTTCCAGTGTCACTGCTTATGTTTAACACTGCAGACAGGCATGCTGAGTCAAACAGACTAATCAGTATCACCTCATACTGTTACATGTGTGAACTGAATCATGTGATTTCTTACTGAAAAGATTCAAAACACAGGAGGAAGGAAATGGCTGAATCTTCATCACCAACAAAAGGCAGAAGAAAGAGGAGCATGGATAAGCTAGAATCATGTAAGTTATATAGCTTATATGTGATTTTAATTTCTATTTATTAAATAGTTACATAGTTGTAAGTTACTGTTTCTATAGTAACAATTCACAAGTGCTTGTGCTGCATGGTGGATGTTCTACATCATTTAATGAAGGACTGTCACTATTATAGAATTTGGGCTGAAATTATACAAATAATCTCAGTGAATGGTTTGTCTTTTCAGTTGACTTTATGCGTCTCTTTTCATATAAAAATAACTCTTGTGCACTAAAACACAAACATCTTATAAAGCAATCTATTGACACAGATCGTGTAACTATGGAGGAATATTTTAACTTTATTGTTTAAATATTTATTGATATAATTAAATAATTCAATAATTGGATATGTAGTTAAAAGTGACAATAAATTAATAATACTGAAATAAAATTGGGGCAAAATAGTTAAATGTGACTCAAAATGTTTTGTTTATTATTTAAATACTTAAATATTGATTCATTTCAGTGATGCTCTGCAGCCATACACAATGACATTAAATAAATCATAATAATGAGCACGATGAAATACTCGCTGAAATCTGTCACGTTCGTCCATAATTAATAAAGTCTGAAAAAACCCTCCATATGTAACTCAACTAAATTTCTTTACAAACTGAAAAGAAAAGATACAAATAATAACAATTATATATCGAACCTGTTAATGACATATACACAGAAGTTACCTAATAATATACACTATTCTTTAGCAAAATCTGTAATTGAATAATGTACTATGGCTAAGCTACAGCTCCACTAAATATTACTGTTTAATTCCACAAATCAAAGTTACAAATACTTTATTGATTCTTTTCACAAAAAATGTTTTGATTAAATCTTATGTTTGCCAGTAATTTATATATAACTGAATATATGTAGCTAAATTAAAACATATGATTATGAAATATAATTATTAATTGTGATCAGCTCAAATAATCATGCTGAAATTGTTGTAATTAGACTTTAATTTAATGATTGTTACATACTTTTAAAGATAAACATATATAATGTAATTTAAGGTGTGGGGTTTAGGTGATCGAGGGTTCAGGGGTTCTATTATAACTCTGCAATTTAAATAATGATGATGGACTTGAAATATCGAGTACATTGAACTTTTTTATTGTGAACAGAGTGAAAAACTAGGGAGAGGATCAACTCCACTCCGTCCCCACGCTCTTCTTCTCCACAATACAACTCTCCCCATATTATGTACTCAATATCCTGTCTATGAGGAGACAACACCAAAATAAAAGTCCATAATGAAATATGCAAAAATAAAATACAATGAATATAAAACAAAATCAGTTCCACAGTAACATAGAACCCTGTCTTATTTTTTAAATTAAATAAAAAAAGTAAATTATAAAGTAAGGTCAAAAAGTCTGAGAGCACATTAAAAATCTGGGAATCTGGAAATGAACATAAAGGTTTTGAATTTTTTTTTTTTTTTTGCATATGCTCCACGACATTTAAAATAACTACAGAAAAGAAGAATCAACATAAATGGTGCCGACTTCCTACTAACCACTCTTAACCATGCACTATTTACAAAGGTAACTATTAGTGTGTTAATTAACAATATATATATATATATATATATATATATATATATATATATATATATATATATACATAAGGGTATCACGTGAATCGTAATGGGGCAGAGCATAAACAAAGTCAAAACAGACATATGGTCACACACAAGCAAAATACTGATCCAGAGGCGAAAAGCACTTCTCTCTGTACACACAATGGCAATGATCTGCCCTGGGATGGAGACTGACGAGGCTTAAGTACACTTCCGGAAGCGTGCAGGCACCAATCCTGTCGCACAAGGCCGGAGCCGACGTGGACAAGACGTGATCTTCCAGTAGCAAGCCGGAACGTGATGCATGCAGTAGGTGGGGCCTAGAGAAAGGGGAGGAGACAAAAGAAAACCCAGCCCACCCCCGACATAGACACACAAAACAGACATAGAGCAAACAGAAATACATTGGATAACGTAACATATGTCTTATATAAGAGATACACTACACTTGTAAATACACTTGACTGTAAAATTCATAAAGATATTCTACAAAAATGTTTTAACACAAACATTAAATGAAACCCCAACAAGTGCCTTTAATCTTCAGTTTAAATTAAAAAGCCTTTTTTCATATCAGTACAGGAAAACGTGTAGAAATTCTGGTCTGTGATTTTCACACCTTCACTACAGATGCAGTTTACTGTATAGAGACAAGGTTGAAACTAATTACAGTATTTCTACACTATTTATAAACAATGTGTAACTTTTTTGTTCTATCAAACCTAGTTTCTTGTGACTCCAGCAGTCTCCTGTCTGAAGATCAGCTGCAGTGTTCGATATGTCTGGATGTGTTCACTGATCCAGTCACCACTCCATGTGGACACAACTTCTGCAAGAGCTGCCTTACACAGTGGTGGGAGAAGAGTCAACACTGTCACTGTCCATTATGTAAAGAGAAATTCACCAAGAGACCTGAACTGAAGATAAATACAACACTGAGAGAGATTGCAGATAACTTCAAGAAGAAAAGTGGTCCTGACAAACCTGAGGTTCTTTGTGATGTCTGCACTGGAGAGAAGCTGAAGGCCCTGAAATCCTGTCTGGATTGTGTTCTGAGTTTGTGTGAAACTCATCTAGAACCTCATAATCATGTTCCAAGACTTAAGAAACGCAAACTAATAAACCCTGTGGAGAACGTGGAGGACTACATATGCCAGAATGTTCCATATGTAGTTCCTATAGAGGAGGAGAGCAGAGAGAGGAAGGTGAGAAACAATGATTAACATCAGCTTTGTATATTCTTATAGATAAAGTGAACTAATTTATCCAGTAGTAGATCAGATTGGAAAGTTTTGAATTCAATTTCCGGGACTTTTTAACCTTCACTGTTCAGCTATATGATCTGATTCGGCTTCACTTCTAAAATGCAAAATTATTTACGTTAATAAATCATTATGAGGAAATTATTTACTATACTAAGACTTATATCTTACACCACATATGAGGAGAAATTAAGACAAATCACTTTTTTTAACAAAACTATTTGTCTTCTGCTCTGTCCTCAGACACAGCTGGAGAAAACACTCAGAGATGTGCAGCAGATGATTCAGGACCGACTGAAGAAGATCCAAGAGATGAAACACTCAGTACAGCTCAGCAAATTGTGTAGGATATATTTTGCAAAACTCCCTAAAACACTCAATGACAAGTTTAAGGAAACAGGTGAGAAACTTTCATATTTAACAATTTTTAGACATAAGTCTAAAACGTATTTCATTAAAATGATCTTAAATCTAATGAAAGTGATGTTTTGTTGTGATTAGTTTCCACAGAACTGAAGAGGATTCAGCAGTATGCAGGTACAGTGAGGTTTCTGATTTCCTCTCATATTAAAATGTACATATCAGCATTACACCACTGCATCATCAGACTTATTTTCATCTGTAGATCTCTCCAGCTAAAAGGAAGTCTTAAAGTGTCTCTCATTATCCTCCTCACTATAGCTCCCTATTACTGCCATGCACTAAAGCCCTTAAACCCTTTTCTACTTTAGAAAGACTGATCTTCTTCTTACATTTCACTAAGAAAGTCATGCAGGAAACATGTATGTTTGGATAGAGATTAACTTTATTGTTTTGTTTTTTTAACTGCTTGATAAAACTTTAAGTTCTTAGACTATCAAAGGTAAATGTTTTCGTGCAAGGCAAACAAAAGAGTTTTATTCTCATGCAATTAGAAATATATTTTTTAAATTTCAGTGTCTCAATCATTGACTTCACGTGTTTGCTTATGTGTGTGTGCATGTGTGTGTGCGTGTGTGTGTGTGTGTGTGTGTGCGTGCGTGTGCGTGTGTGTGTGTGTGTGTGTTTCTGTCATGTTCTGTGACTCTATGTTTTTCCTGAAGAACAAAACTTACAAATACAAATAAATGACTAAAGTAAAGTTTCAGAAGGAAAACATTTTATATTTCTCATCTTTGACAGGCTCCTACCATCAACTGTACAAGTTTTTTCCTTTTTACAAGGGATAATTTAAAAACATTTAATTATTTAATCTTCTACAAATCCTCTTATAAATCCTAATGAATCTGATCCACTGATGATGATTTAATATTTTTTATCTGCAAACTCACATCTCACTCTGTGTGTTTCTCTCAGTGGATGTGACTCTGGATCCTGATACAGCTCATCCATATCTCATCCTGTCTGCTGATGGAAAACAAGTAACACTTGGAGACACAGAACAGGATCTCCCTGATACACCACAGAGGTTCGATGAATGTGTCTGTGTTCTGGGAAAGCAGAGTTTCTCCTCAGGGAGATTGTATTATGAGGTGCAGGTCAGAGGGAAAACTGACTGGACATTAGGAGTCGCGAGAGAGAACATTAACAGGAAGGGGAAGATTACACTGAGACCTCAGAATGGATTCTGGACTGTGATACTGAGGAATGAGAATCGGTATACAGCTTGTGCTGGTCCCCCTGTCCCCCTCACACTGAGAGAGAAGGTGGAGACAGTGGGAGTGTTTGTGGATTATGAGGAGGGTCTGGTCTCCTTTTATGATGTGAAGTCCAGCTCTCATATCTACTCTTTCACTGCTCAGTCTTTCACTGAGAAACTCTATCCTTACTTCAGTCCTTGTTTAAATGAAGGGGGTAAAAATTCAGCACCACTGATCATCTCTCCTGTATTTAACACTGAATGAATTTTCACCTCACAGATTTAATCATTTATTAAATGGTGAGAATAAAAATAAATATTTGACTTTTTCTGGCAAATTTCAGAAATACATGTTCCCTTTCGCAGTTTTGTTTTTTACACATTATGATTGTGGAACTTTGTCATTACAAATCAAATATGAATAAAGATCATTTACAGTGCGAAATCATGATGTTTTCAGCAAGTTTCATTCGTACTTCATTCTTTCACACTAGACCACAGAGAGAACTGGGTTACCTGGTGCTTGTAGAAAGGAAGTTTTCCTCTATATATTACAGTATATTACAGCTGAAATTGCTTTGAACTTCAACAGTGATGATGGTAATCTGTCTCTCTTTCTCCTCTGAACTCTGCAAGTTTCGGCTTTACTGCATGCTTTCACAATGAGAGCACATGGGGAAGTGATTTATCAGCGCTCCTATCAACCTTAGTGGTTAGCACGTTCGCCTCACACCTCTAGGGTCGGGGGTTCGATTCCCACCGTGGCCCTGTGTGTGTGGAGTTTGCATGTTCTCCCCGTGTTGCGGGGGTTACTGCTGGGTACTCTGGTTTCCTCCCCAGTCCAAAGACATGCATGGTAGGTTGATTGGCATGTCCAAAGTGTCCATAGTGTATGAATAGGTGTGTGAATGTGTGTATGATTGTGCCCTGCGATGGATTAGCACCCTGTCCACGTGCCCGATTCTCCCTGGGGTAGGCTCCAGGTTTCCCCGTGACCCTGAAAAGGATAAAGTGGTATAGAAGATGGATGGATGGACTACTGTGATCTCAACATGTCTCAGTTTTATGAGTTCTCCCAGTAACTGTGACTCATAGTGCATGTTGTCCCAGGGAGAATGCAACAGGGGAACAGATTTAACTGGCCTCTCTTTGATTTAAAATTTTAGTTAAAAAATTGTGATAAAAGTCTTATGCTTGTGCAGAATATCTGTTTTACTATTTCACTGGTAAATTTAGTGAATTTGAATTCTTATTTCATGCTTTTATACTACAGTACTGTTTCGCTTGATCACTTCATGTGTGGAAATGCATTTACTCAGCACTCTTGTAAAATAATTTCTTTTCACTATACTAAAAGGTTGGCACATTTGCCTCGTACTGCCAGGATTGGGGGTTGAATTCAGTACTGAATATACCAAAGCATGTCTTATTTCCTACCTAAAGCTTTCTGGTCTCAGTTTTCTGTTTGTTGCTTTGTTTGATTTTCTGTTTGATTTTCACAGACCAGTAAATAAATGCTTCTAAGTTTAACTGGGCCAGTTTACTGGAATTCTTCCTGTATATTTGCCAACTGCAAGATATTTGTGCATCTCGTTTTATTTATTTGTGGATCTCACTGTATATTTGTGAATCACAAATATAAAACAGAGACCGGAAATGTAGTCAATCAGCTGAATTCCAAAAATAATAGAGGACTACAGTATTGAACACGCTACTTGAAACGCGACCGGACGCGTGACCTTTTAACCGGAAACAGTTGCCTCGGCAATTTGGCGTGGCGCGGCGCGAAAAATAGGAGCCAAAAACCTGTAGAGGATTCCTGTTGTTTACATTTGTCTTGTTATGCTTTAAATGAATACATTGTAATTGAATAGTTGTTTGTGATCGGTTGTCATTCGAGTTGGATATGATAATTTGACTTTAGGAAAACTAAAACGTTAGATTTTATTTTAATACATCAGTAAATATTTGGAAAGCGTTAGATATTTGACAGCCGCGAAATGAGGTCAGGAACAACACGCAGTAAAAACAACAACAACAACAACAACAAAGGTATGTGGTCTTGTAAATGGGCTGGAATAGACGAAGAATATAACCGCTTATTACTATTCAATTCAATTTTATTATATTTTATTTGTATAGCGCTTTTTACAGTGGACATTGTCTCAAAGCAGCTTTACAGAAACAAACACAGGAACCTTTGTTAATAATGAAATTTCTATATCTCATGAGATAAGGTTATGTCAGTTAAGAACAGATAAATATCACATTAGGTATGCAAGCTTTAGTAAGCGCTCAAATTTAAAAAGAATCAAATAAAAATAAATGTTATAATAAGTGTATTTTTGATAGAAGTCATTTAAGATTGTTTACACTGCCCTTTAACAGATTCTTCTAGGTTAATGTTTAATACCGGTTTGCTCGTCTTTATTATCTTGGGTGTAGTTGAAATCAGATGGTTTGTGTAACAGTCATGTTAATGTGTGTATTAGGACTAGTTGGTGATCTCACCTTAGATCATTAACACCAGAAGTCAAAATTCTAGTCCACTTCCTGACCGAATTACCAAAGCCAAAATGACGTAATTAGTCTAGACATTTTCCCGTCTTGTCCATTGATCTATTTATATAACCTTATGTTTCAAATAAATTAAAAGGAGCAGAAGTTTATGGAGACCTGGCTCATGAGGGTAACATCATCAGATCAGAGTTCTCATATCAGTTCTCTGTAATTTCCTCTTCCGAATAGACGAAGCTTTACCTATCGATTCCCTTCGGCTTTTGGCTCCTCCTCTGAGATTGGTCTCGGCGGCCATGTGGAAAGTGATGCAGCAGAGGGACGTGATGCACTACGGAAAGCTGGAAGAGTTTGTGACATCTGTCTCAGAGACTGTACCTGGGTTGCTGAGTTATAGACACCAGGCCAAGCTGAGCGTGGGTCTGCGGGCACGGGTGAGATTTAAGATGAGTCATGGAGTTGGATCGCATGTAAGGAATATAACAGCTCAGCGTGCTGAGACACCAAACTACACTTGTGTCTGTTAGTCACGTCAGTGTATTTCTGTTAGACATTGGGTGTTTTTCCTAGTCATGCTTGGTTCAGCTCCATAATTCAGACCTGTATTGTAAGTGATAAGAGGTCGTATTTGTTTTGTAGGTGTTCCACAACATTAACTGTAACTATAAACAAATAAATATACAACTTGTCAAGTAATTGTTGGCAAATTCCTTTAGATTAAGAGGAATATTGTCTTATATCACCACACACTGTTGTGTTTTATTCCTCAGTTATGAGTTAGCAGTCACAGCACAACATGATAAGAATGTTGATGTAATGTATGCTCTATTCATTACATAAACATTCTTATTAGTTCATATAAGCTACATTTGTGTTGTTTTTAACCATCAGTTAACTGTGTGAGGGAAGCAACTTTCAAAACATATATTAACTCAACAGCTGTCATTTTTAATGCAATATAACCATGACATGTTTGCAAAAGCTGTGCATACATGCTACATTAAAAATCTGCCTAAATAATTTAAATGAATAAATAATGACTAAACAATGAACACAAACCACTCTATTGTACTATTCACAACTTGGTTCACATTTAATTCAGTCGAGAATGGTGAAAAAAGAGCAAATAATTCAGGCCCATAATCACAGTATCCATTAATCAGTGATATTTAATGCTGTTGTGGAAATTATTTATTTTTGAACAGTATCTAGAAATTGCTTGAGAATCAGCTGATATCACTACCTATTCAATAATGTTTTACTAATATTTAAAACAAAACAAAACATTTAATATGTATATAAATAAAAAGTCCATCCATCCATCATCTATACCGCTTATCCTTTTCAGGATCGCGGTGGAACCTGGAGCCTATCCCAGGGAGCATGGGGCACAAGGCGGGGTACACCCTGGACAGGGTTAAATAAAAAGTACAGGAACAAAATACATAACTAAAACATGACCTGGACAAAACTGCAGATTTCACACAAAAAATCATTTACTCTGCAAATATAGTAAAGTATGACTAAAATAAAAGTCAGTCCTAACAAAAACAATTCTGAATCCAATTCCATTTATGAGCCATCTTTTTCTTTTTGTTGTGGTTCTCAGCCTGATACTGTCGGATCGGTTCGATTTCTAATATTTACAGGGATCGAAGTAGCGGGTCTAATCTTAGGGATTACTTCTCTAGTTGAGCTTTTGTATTTAATAGGGTTGCATTAGTAAGTTTGTTGTTTGTGTTCTTTGTGTAGCTGATCCTGGAGCAGTTCCGTGTGGCCCAGTCTCCTGACCCTGAGCTCATTCTTTCCCAGCTAGACAGACTGCGTGCTCCCGCCCTGCCTAGCAGTACAGTGAGTGGCCATTAACCCCTCTCGTGCTCTCTCTCTCTCTCGTGCGTGCTCTCTGTGTGTGTGTCTCTCTCTCTGGCTTCTTGCTTATTTTTTATTTTTTTTTACACTCACTCCATTACACCACGGTTCTCAAATATTTTGCAGCCAGAAACTGTTTAAATTAAAATTCCAGCACCCCACCCCCATTTTCATTTCAAAGATTAGGCTCATTATTTTGAGAACCACTGTATTCCACAACAATGCCACTTTATAATAACACCATGATGCTACTAAGAAGGTGGTCATGACCATGTGAGCAAGGTTGTTTTCCTTTTTTTAAATTACTTGTATAAAAAGCTTCTGCATGATTTGAAAGATTTTGAAAAGATTTTCAAAGAAGAAACCAGTGCAGCTCGAATGAATTGATGATGCAAATGCATTGATGATGACTCTCCCTTCTGTATCTGCCATTTGTAGAGAACGAGACTTGATCAGAAAGTGGAGATGGCTGTGAAGAACTTCCACACACATGTGCAGACTCTGCTGGAGAACCCAGCAGAGAGAGAGCAGTTCTTCAAGGTGAGACTCTGGATAAAAGGTTGAATATTGATGGAGTCAAATCAGCATTTACTGATTTACTCTCTCTTGTCATTCTTGTCTTTCTTTGTAGCATTTTTTCTCTCTCTCATACAAGCATGTACTTACACAGGTCTGACTTAATTTATTTTTTTAAACACATTGGTACCTCAGAAAGAGTTTGACTCTCAGTATGGGCCTCAGTATGACTTGGCTCTGGAGAAGCTGCTGTGGGAGTTTCTGACCCGACTGGACCAGCTGCTTCCAGTCCCAGATCTGGCTCAGGTTAGTCTTTGTGCAACAAATCGGATGTCGCATATTGAAATATGAACTATTTTATTGTTCCTGAAAATCATTGTTCCAGTTACATTGCCCTCCAAAACTATTGGAATGGCATGGCTGCTGTAGACATTTGGGTTTGAAATCAAAAGATGAAGATGAGAAGACAGTTTAGAATTTTAGCTTTTATCTCCTGGTATTTATCTCCCTTTGTTACCCAGGTGTGACCTGTTAGATTGTTTAAACAATAAATAGCTCTGAATATCTACTCTTGGTTTTAGCCTTCAGTTTCACCTGAAAGACTGCATTTGTTGTTAAAAATGATAAGCCAACATGAAAATTAGAGAGTTGTCTATGGGAGAAAAGCAAGCCATTTTGAAACTGAGAAAAGGGGGAAAATCAATCCGAGGCAATGCACAAACATTGGGTATGGTCAGTACAGCAATTTGCAATGTCCTGAAAAAGAAAGAAACCATTGCTGTACTGAGCAACAGACACCGGATGGGTCGGCCAAGGAAAATAACAACAGCTGATGGCAGAAGCATTGTGAGAGTTATGAAGAAAAACTCAAAAACAACAGTCGGTGACATCACCAAGAACCTCCACAGTGCATGGGTGAAGGTATCACAATCCACCATTTGAAGAAGACTTTGAGAGCAGAAATATAGAGGACATACCACAAGATGCAAACCACTCATCAGCAGTAATAATTGAAAAGTCAGATTGGAATTCTGAGATGAGCCACAAAAGTTCTGGAAACAAGATTAACCTCTACCAAAGTGATGGAAAGGCCAAATTGTGGAGAAAGAAAGGGCGGCTGTGGCTCAGTTGGTAAAGCAGGTTGTCCACTAATCGTAGGGTTGGTGGTTCGATTCCCGGCCTGCATGACTCCACAAGCCGAAGTGTCCTTGAGCAAGACACTGAACCCCAAGTTGCTCCCGATGGCAAGTTCGCGCCTTGCATGGCAGCTCTGCTACCATTGGTGTGGGAGTGTGTGTGAATGGGTGAATATGAGACAGTGTAAAGCGCTTTGGATAAAAGCGCTATATAAGTGCACCATTTACCATCTCATGATACAAGCTCATCTGTGAAACATGGTGGAGGTAGTGTCATAGCTTGGGTTTGCATGGCTGCTTCTGGAACAGGCTCACTAATTGTTATTGATGATGTAACTCAGCAGCAGAATGAATTCAGAAGTGTACAGAAACAATTGTAAGACAGATTTACAGAGAAATGTATCAAAAATCGTGAGGAACTTCATCATGCAAAAAGACAATGATCCAAAACACACTGCCAACTCAACAAAGGACTTCACCAGTGAATCACCAGACCTTAACCCAAATGAGCAGCTTTTCACCTCCTGAAGAGGAGCTTGAAGGGAGAAACCCCTCAAAACAAATAACAACTGAAAGAGGCTGCGGTAAAAGTCTGGAAAAGCTGCACAAAACAAGAAGCCAATTTTGGGATGTCAATGGGTTGCTAGCTTGATGCAGTTATTACAAGCAAGGGATATGCAACCAAATATTAAGCGTTATTTAATTTAATTTACTTCAAGACTGATCTATTCCTATACTTTTGCTCACCTAAAAATTAGGTGGTCTGATACAAAAGGTTCTATGTTTTATGTTGTCTAACACATCTCAATGTAAATGAACTGAAATCCTGAATTTTCATCTTGTGTCCATCTTTTTGATCTCAAACCCAAATGTCTTTGGTGTATAGCACAAACAAATGAATTGGCCTCGGTTCCAATAGATTTGGAGGGGGCTGTATCTGCCATTGTGAAGAAAGACATTGAATTAGATTAAATAAGTTGTAAATATAAATAAGTATATATAAAGTATATAGTTTTATGTATTTATAGTAGTGATTTGATCCCTCAGGCCTTCGCTGTAACAAAAAGTTAAGCTGATATGGTATTTGATCAGCACTTGGTATTACCTAGTATCACAGCTTGAGTATC
Source organism: Ictalurus furcatus (assembly GCF_023375685.1). NCBI lineage: Eukaryota > Metazoa > Chordata > Actinopteri > Siluriformes > Ictaluridae > Ictalurus > Ictalurus furcatus. The sequence goes on from NC_071261.1 coordinate 25,399,148, forward strand.
CTACAATTAAACCTACTGTTGACCTCTTGCATGTTTCAGACTGTCTCATGGCTCACTGCAGCTCCGACTGTTCTGGAGGAGTGTGCACGCTCTGCGTCACAACCACAACTCCTCAGGACTCTACTCCAGCACGAGAAATGCCTTGGACATCTGGGCTCTGCAGGTAAGAATGGTGACAACATATCAAATAGTCATGACAGTATCTAAAAGTTTGATTAATATTTGTAACCTTGATGTTTCGCACTTCCACCTTCTTTTTTTTCTCTCATACTATCTCTCCTCTATCTTTCTCTTTTTCTCTTTCCAGCATCTGTTCCGTCCTCCATTGGGGACTCCGTCCTCTCTTCACTTTCCCTCCCTCTCTCAGGCAAAGTGCGAGACAGCAACCAATCAGGATCTACTCCCTCACTGAACATGATCCAAAGTCCCACCTCGTCGACACAAAAATCCAATAAGAGGCAAACGAGAAGAACCGCGTCACCCATCAAACCGGTTATTGGCTCAATATCAACGGCAGACATCCCATGTGAAGCTTCAACCGATCCGAATGTAGAATCCATTTCAGAAAAGGACAGCGAAGAAGTAGTTACAAAGGTTCCTAATTACACGAGGTTCAAAACAAGGTCTTGTCAGAAGAGTGAGATTTTAGAGAAAGTTCCAAACCAGGAACACTGTGTAGGGAAAGTGCTGATTACAGTGATCAATCAAACACCTACACCTACGAGCAGTGAAGTCGATGAAGAGGATGAATCTCAAATCAGACCAGTGACAAGAAGTAACGGGAAGAGTGGTGTAAATGATAAACGAAGATTGAGAAGCGGTGACAAAACGCTGGATTTGGGAAGGAAGAGGAAAAGAGAAGGTAGCAGCAAGACATCTCAGAGAAATTCCCAGGACACAAAGCCACAGGAAGAGCAGGGCCTGCGTGCTGACCTTGCTTCCTGTATGAAACCGCTTAGAGTCATCATCCCAAGACTGGAAATGAAAGATTCGTCTCAAACAGTGTTGCTGAAGTCCACGACCAATGAGGAGCATACTACAGTGTCTCCAAGACGACCTGCCATCGAGGGCGTGTCTGCTGGAAGAAATGTCGATGCCATGAACCGAAAGAGGAAACTCTGTGTCTTCGCAACCCCTGAGAAGAACCTGACCGGCAGTATTGATAAGCAGTGAGGGAGGCTCCTTAAATATTAATGCAATGAAATAGATGTCGAATATTCTCTAAAGTCAGAGATGAAGAGAAATAGAGGACTCATGTCTAATACAAGTGTAGTAATGTTTCTATAGTGGTATTAAATAAACATTGTCTGGTATATTTCAATAATATTTGGGTTTTCTTTTCATGTAGAGTATATGCTGGCTCTCCCTGCATCCCTACACTCATGCCTTTAAGGACGGAAAGTTCAGGTAATGTAAATGTGTAGTTATGAGTTAAACATCATTTAGAATCCACAGTTTTGGAAATGAATCTTTAAGAACTCATTTGTAAGTCGCTTTGAATAAAAGCGTCTGCTAAATGAGTAAATGTAAGAACTACTGAAATGGTACAGAAAGTAATTCGAACGTACTCGTATGGGAAAAGTCCTGAAACACCACAATTTATATTGAAATATTTGAGATGTGTTTAGTGATTCTGGTGCCAGTTTGTTGGTGATGGCTAACAGATAACGGGCAGATTTCGCCGTTAGCTCCTACAAACAAAAGCGCAACAGCTTCTTTTCTTACTTGCCGTTTTCCAGCTACATTCAGTGTCATTAATGAGAAATCCAGAGTGTAAATATTAGAGACAGCAAACATTGGACTCAAAGTTACATAACGCAATCAGCTGCGTGATGTTACAGCAGAGACTCGGCTCGGCTAGTCTACAATGACGAGCACAATGGTCGGTGCTGACAGTGATATTAGCATGACAGTTGAAGCTTGTAGAAGCTGATCTGTTTGAGCAGAGTGTACAGATGAGGAGGTGAGCGATCAGGAATATGGGAACACTTAACTCCACTTACTAATTGGTAAGATCCGGAAGTTTCTAGATCACCACCTAATTATAGTGTCCCTGAATGGTAAAATCTCTTCAGCACAGTCTAAAGACTAAAGCTCTGCCGCACCGCTCTCTTTAGGTAGAGATGAATTCCCACTGGCGCCACTATCAGCGTACAGTCAGTGGCATTGTGGGTAATCCAGGAAACCCAAAATGACAATAGAACAACTCAAACTGAATCATAAAATTAATATTTTGCATAGTTGAAGAGATCATCTTAATTATACATTTTGATATGCAAGTCATTCAAAGTGGATTTTTATTTTGTCTACTATTTTCTTGAACGTTATTGTTAGGTTGCATCGTCCTCTCTGAAAGTCTTTCACCTCCCAGTGTTTTTCTCTGTTGCAGTATTGAATACCTCACAATCAACTTGCATGTCTTTTCCCTGTAATTATAATTAACGATAGCTTTGTCGGCACAAATTATCAGTTGTGCAGAAGTCTGTGAATATCTGTCAACTCGCATATCTGCTCACTCCGGTTATGCTTGGGTTGACCAGTGATATTTTGACCAACTTCTCCGTTCATGTTGTTTGTGTGGCGAATTGTAAGAGAAAAACTTGGACCAGTCTTCCTTTTCCCTTCCACTGACCCCACTGCCTGGAACTATGAATCAACTATAAAACTACTTATAAGATGCAAGTTTGAGGAAAAAAAGGGGCAGGGCTGAGCACATCTGGGGGTGGAGCTAATTTAAAGGCCAGAGACTCAAACAACCTGAAACAAAGAAAGGTCCATTGCAAGGCAATACTCCATAAACAGTTTCTATTAAGATAACTTCAAGCTAACCGTAAAGTATATTATTATAGTTTAGTAAATACTTGAAAACATTACAAAATATATATATGTATGTGTGTGTGTTTTATTTATATATATATATATATATATATATATACACACAATATATAATAAAAATTATTATATATAAATACATTAGATATATGTGTATATAAAATTTATTTATATATCATTTTTATTATATATTGTGTGTGTATATGTATGTATATTATATATTAAAAATATTGTTTTTTATATATATAAATTTTAATGCAGGTTCATGGTACTGTATCTCCACTGTTTAATAAACCTTTCTGTTTCTTTCAGACACGGCCTCTCCTGTAACTAAATCCACAGATGACATTGTTGTAGATTCGGAAGATGAAGCCACTGAGAAAGTTAAAGGAAGGGTTGGTACATTTGCTGTATAAACTTATACTAAATGTGTGATAAAACTTTGGTATAAAAAAAAATCTCTAAGAGACCTACTAATATTAGATTAATACGAGCGATAACATTTGCTTTTTTGCAGCTGTTTACACAGCGATATTGCAAGACAAAGAGTGACACGTATATTCCCACTTTACACGAGTTCTGGACTCCTGCCTTCTTCCGCCGTGACCACCTCTCTCCAGGAAACGGGTATAGATGAGGTTCGGTTTAACGACCATTTGGCTGGATTATAAACGGCTGTTTACTACCCTAATGTAGCTTTCTATTTTCTTTTTTTTTGTCCATACATGTAGGCATTCCCAAGGTCAACTTTTCTGAGGTTTTTTAATTTGTACAGTAGGTACATTAATAATTTTGCTTCGTATTACTAAATAAATGCCGAATCCTTTGTGAGACTAGCTATAATTATGCATGATTTAGTATAGTTTTTATATATATTTTTTGTATAATCATGTTGAATACTACCTATGTAAAAATTGTATTATTATTAATTAATAAATATACTTTTATAAAGTAAAACCAGAAAGTGTTTTTATGGTGTGTTTTATAGCTGAAAATAAAATTTGTTAATTTTCACATTTAAAAACTCACTCTTTAAAAACAAAATCAGAAGCTCAAGGGGGAAATGGTTAATTTTTTTTTATTATTATTAAAAGGTGCACAATTTCATATGCCCCTAATAATACTAAATTATACATTTGAATATCTGTAGAACAATTTTATACAAAAATGTGTGATTATTTTCTAATTGCTTATCAAGTCATTTTTCTATGTCCTGCGCCTGTCCTGACACATCGTCCCCTTTATAGTCTGCAGTTGATGCCACCTGTGACAGTAATAGTCTCTCCGGTGATGTATGAGGCCTCGTCTGAACACAAGAAAGCAATCACTCCTCCGATGTCCTCTGGTTTCCCCAACCTAAGAGCAAATCATTCACATCATTTTTATATACAATATTACATCCGTTTAAAATTTTCAATTATATTTACAGCTATGCCACTAAACTTCACACTTTGTTTTAGTGTTTGATCAGATGATTATGGCAGAATGAAGCAACAATGCAGTGTTTTTTTTTTTTTTTTTTTTTTTTTGCCACATGCTTTACAACTTCAGTATAAAGGGTGATGTCACTAGTTTTTTGCTCTTCCAGCAAAGTTCAGATACCTTTTAATGCATAGCATCTTCAGAAACTCTGAGGTGATTTCTTCACTCTGCCAAATCTGCAACAACATAGCGGGTTTAAAACAAATACATGCTTTCTAATGTTCGAGATGAGACAGAAATAACTACTACTCAATTTGTTGTTTTAAAAAAATAATAAAAGTATTCAAGATCTAGAAAGTAATTCATAAAGAGTGTATAAATTCTCACAGCAGAACTGAAGCGTGTCTTGATGATTCCTGGAGCCACACAGTTGACCCTGATGTTACTGTGAGCGAGTTCAGGAGCGAGAGCTCGAGTTAGACCCAACAGTGCTGTCTTACTCACACAGTACGGACCCAGACCCTAATACACACGCCACAAAGTTGTCCCAAAAAACAAACATGATTCGTGCAAGACGTACGTGATGGATACATGACTCATTCAGTGAAGTGAGTCATTTATCTTAATATTATTTCTTGTATCACTTTACAGTACATATAGCTCTCACCGCCATTGGCTGGTAGCCTCCTATTGAAGATACAAACACCACTGAGCCTCCTCTGAAAAGGAGAACACTAGTCAATATCACAATCAGAGGAACGACTGCTGAAACAACTGTTTAGTCCTCAAGGGATTCTTTATTCCTTTAAAAAAAAAAAATTCTCTCACCCTCTTTTCTGCATGTGAGGCACGACAAGTTTGGTCAGAAGGAAAGAACTCTTCACATTCACATCTAATATCTGAAAAACAAGACCACAAGAATGCAAACAGGTGACACATGAAGGTTTAAGAAACAGGTTAAATAACAGTGAAGCAGCAGGTGAGATAGTATGAATAAAATCCTGCTATGTGATATTGCCTCATATCATTTCCCTATTTCCAGTTAAACTACTAGGCATAATTAACATGCTCCTTTTAAAAAAACAATGCTATTGTTAAAAGCACCTTGTTCTTTAATAGGAACACCTGCAACTATGGGCATTTACACAGTTAATCAATCAGCCAAACGTGTCGGCATTGCAGTGCATAAAACCGTGCATACACAGGTCAAGAGCTTCGGTTAATGTTCACATCAAACATCAGAATGAGGAAATAATATGACCTTAATGTCTTTGGCCATGGCATGGTTGTTGGTGCTGATTTGGGATTTTCACACACAACAGACTCTCGAGTTTACACAGAATGGTGCAAAAAAAAAATTCCAGTGAGAGGCAGATCTGTAGGTCGAACCGCCTTGTTGATGACTGGTTCAAGCTGGCAGGAAAGGCTACAGTAACGCTAATAACCACCATGTTTAACTTTATATACTCCCAAGCGTCATTTACGCTCCTCTCAAGCTGGTTTACTGGCTGTCCCACAGACACGGTTGCGATCTGTAGGGGAAAGGGCTTTCTCGTCCTATGGTCCTAGACTCTGGAATGTGCTCCTTGCTCATATTAGAGATGGACAGAATTTGAGCATTTTTAAATCTAACCTAAAAACAATTTTTTTTAGGTTAGCTTTTTCTTAATGGTTTTAACCATTTTGTATTCAAGTTTGTTTTTTGTTTTTGTATGCTTTGTGTTATCTGTGTTTTTTCTTGATATTTTCTTATTATGTAAAGTGCCTTGAGAAGCTGCTTTAAAGGCGTTATATAAAAATAAAGTTTATTATTTATTATTATACTATTTCCATGTGGTGAGCAGAAAAGCATCTCAGAATGCACACCTTGAAGCGGATTGAGCAGTTTCTGAAATTCTCAAACCACGCCATGACCAAAGTCACAGAGATCATACTTTCCTCCCATTCTGATGTCTGATTATGATGTGAACCTGTTTCTGCCTTATTGTATAAACTGCACTGCTGAAACATGACTGGCTGACTGGATAATTGCATGAATAAACAGGGGTCAAGATGTTCCTATTAAAGAGGCTGGTGAGTGTATATGTATAGAAAATCTACAAGAACTCCGAGCCTCACCTTAGTCCAGACCTCGTCTGTGGATTCTAAGATGTTTCCAAAGAACGGGTTCACAGCTGCGTTAGAGACCAGTATGTCAATACCACCACACTGCTCCACAGTCTGCGAGGAAAAAAAAACAAGCGGTACATATCTTCTCTAAAAATATGAAGGGTTGTATTGTTTCGTGAGAAACACGCAGAGCGCTCACCATGTCGATCAGTTTTTCTCTTTCCTCTTTGTTTCCCACGTTACAAGTAGTGCCGGTAACTTGGATGTTTTCGCTGCGTAACAGCGACACAGCCTTGTCCACGTTGGCCTGTCGACGGCTGCTCACGACAACGTGAGCCCCGCTTCTCCCCAGCGCCTGTGCAGCTGCCAAGCCAATCCTGAAAACACAGACAGTGCATGGTTATTAACAACTGTGGATTAATACTTTGTCTGTAGCTTGTCTAGCCATGACCACCACTTATGTTGCTGAATCTAAAATTAAGATCCGTGACTGGAGAAAATTACAGTGAGTGCTGCACCAACGTGACATTATCTGTGGGTGCTGTAACTATGGCAACTATAGTACGTATACCCATCAGTGGACGCAGTAACTATGGCAACTTTTCCAGCGAAACTGCCGTGTGACATCATTCTTCCACCAGCAACAGGGTTGGTCAGAAGGCACTTGGTCACAGCCCTTAACATTACCTATGAATAATGACAAGAGTGTTAGTGGAGTGTCCTATTACAATAATACTCAATGTCACATTATTTCTTTTGTTAAAATATATATATATATATATATATATATATATATATATATATATATATATATATATATATATATGATAAACAAATTCACCAACATTGCTGCTTGGATCAAATGTCCAAACATCACGTTAGACATGTTGAGTCAATACAAAATGTTTTATGACCTTTCCAAACATGTCAATACTCATATGATTTGACGTTCGTGTCACGGAAGTGTGTTGTACTGGTGTGTAAGGAGTGTATCATGACAGCCGCGGCATTGGGGTTTAAACATGGATTTGCGCCTTAATTTATTACACATGCCCGAGTTACAGACTACAGCTCACTTTACTTTTTTTCCACACTATCCGTTGTTACCCAGATGAAGATGGGTTCCCTTCTGAGTCTGGTTCCTCTGAAGGTTTCTTCCTCTTAATCTCTTAGGGAGTTTTTCCTCACCACCGTTGCCAACAGCTTGCTCAATTGGTATTAATCCACACACTTAAAATCTGTATCCTGTGTTTATATATTTCTGTAAAGCTGCTTTGAGACAATGACCGTTGTAAAAAGCGCTATACAAATAACATTGAATTGAATTTTAGTGTGTTAATCAAACTCTGGCCTTGGGCGCTTTTGGATGATGGACTGTTTCTCAGCCCAGAAGTGATACAGAAGTGTTTAAAAAATCTCAGCAACACAGCTGCACCTAGATACACTCATTACACACACACACACACTACTGTGTCAGTGTCACTGCTAAGGATGATCCCTTTCCCAAATAATAGCAGTGGTGGTCCCTTTCAAACTGATAGCTAGAGTAGTGGGGCTGGGAAATTGTTGAACAAAAGATGGGCTACAGTTAGTAATTGTATACCTACAACACTACAATTACATGACTGATGAACCTCATAATGACCAAAGAGTGCAGTTCTTAATAAAGCATTTGCTGTGTGCAAAGTTTCCTGGATTGGTATTTGAGGCTGATTATTATCTTTATGCAGTGGACAGTAGAGGAAACACTGCTTACTGGGTGAGAGTTCATCTGGGTTAAAGGCTACAACGTTTAGTCATTACTGTAGGACTGCTAACACACGTTAAATAAATTACACAACACACTGTATTACATTACTGTATTATATTACAATGCATTATTGCACTCCAGTTGGAGGTTTTTATTCCCCCCATTTATGCACTACCTCAACTGATTACTTGAACATTAAACGCCTTGTCGTTCACTTAGCATTGAAACATAAACATATCACTAGTGAACGAATGATACAATATTTTTCCGCTTGTTGTTAGAGAGAAAAACATAAGCGCTATCGCTGTTAGATTTACCTCTGTGGCAGGGTCAAAGTTTTCTCAACAGTATTTGTTTTGAGCTGGTTGTTTTATTTATCAACATGGCTGAATTCTAAATAGCGGTGTGTTAGAAATTTAGTGCACTACATAGTGCATAGAAGCCGTTATTCTCTATCGTACATAGTGCACTTGCAAAGGGAGTAGGGAGGTATTTAGTATTCATCCTTGTGCCTTTTCTTGGGCGGCCATGTTTGCGGAAGTTATTCGGATTATAACTGTACCTGATTGGCTGCACCTCAATTTGGCTTTTTTTTAATTATTATTATTGGTTAAAATAACAACCAATTTTAGAGTTTTATGTTAGAGATTTACCTGGCGAAATGAAAACTATTTTAAAAAGTAAATCACACAAAATCTTTTAAGCTGTGAAAATATTTATTTTCAATATTATGTTTTTGTTTTAAAATTATACGAATGGGTTTATATTATTCACAGTGCATTTTACTGGTCAACGTAACAACCAGTACACTTATATTTATTTGGTAGAATAAAAACGTTTTTCCATCCATCCACTATACCGCTTTAGCTACAGAGGGTTGTGGGGAGCGTGGAGCCTGTCCCAGGGGACTCAGGGCACGAGGCAGGGGACATCCTGGACAGGGTGCCAACTCACTGCAGGGTACAATCACATACATTCACACACTATGGACAATTTGTAAATGCCAATCAGCCTACAACGCATGTCTTTGGACTGGGGGAGGAAACCAGAGCACCCGGAGGAAACCGGGGAGAACATGCAAACTCTGCACACACAGAGCGGAGCCGGGAATCAAACCCCCAATCCTAGAGGTGTGAAACAAACGTGCTAACCAATTAGCCACTGTACAAACGAGATAATAAACAAATAAAAAGACTAGCCCAAAATCTACACAACATGACTTTTTTTCATATGAAATATTTAGATATGACATCTAAGTCCCTACATTAATCATTTATACGTATTATTCCCAAAGTATAAATGGATTGTGCGTTTTATATTATATTGGCGCAGAAAGTCTACAAAGAATACTAAGGTGTGTGCTTCATGTTTATTTATATATTTCACTCACTTATCATATATAATGACAGCAATAATGATAAAAAATATTCCTAACTGTTTATTTAAAGATATCTGATATTCTTTTCTGGATTGTGTAAACTGTGTACCTCCTTTACAATTGACCTGATGCTACTTAAACTTTGGTGGTTGTTGTTGTTCTTGTTGTTTTTAACCAATTACATAGACCCATTTTTGGTTATCTGCCACCAGTAAGTCATCCGACTTCAGCTAAATTAATTCGAAAATTTATCACAGAATATTTATTTTACCAGTTTAGAAAAAATCAGGAGAATGTAATTTCTCCTCTCGTCCACTAGAAGGAGCTGCTGCAAACAGACAGCAGAGCAAAGTTCACCAAAAACATTATAATCACAAATAACACTGCATCACGAGCTACATGAAATCTAATGTACACTAAATCAGTTAGGATTTTACTTTTCATTTTACGATTATCTGGAGAACAAACTGAGCTCTCAAATATAAACGTTTGCTAGTCTGACGTTTTCTACTTTAGCTAATTAAATTACTCCTCTCGTAGCTGCGTTGGGGTTGCCAGATTGAGGAAACTCCATAAACCACGACATTTTTTTAAATAAATAAATAAACAAAAACAATTCGCTCAATTTGGTATACACTATCCACCAACTCGATGTAATTATGCATGATAATTTAATATACATAACAAAACATATCACAGGCCACCTGGCTCATGTATGCAAGGAAGCGTCTCAATCTGGCAACCCTGAAGCGATATCGCTTCAGCTCCTTCATCATTTTCCTCGAGTTTATTATCCATATCGACTTTTTTTTAACTAGTGCCTGAGTATGTATAAACTCAGTTTCACATAAACTGCTCTTAGAATTCATCAAGGCGTGGTATTGCTAAGAAAATGTGTACTTTCATGTGAGCTGTTGAGCTAGCTTGCTAAGCAGCTAACTGCCTCACCTGTTTTAACTACCAAGTATATATCGGTTAGAAAGCTATTACTTAGTCGAGTTCGTTAAAAAAAAAAAAACGTTCATTAAATAATTCCAAGTAACTTTTATTAAAGAACACGTTAACAAGCGTAATAAATTCTGTCGTGGAAATTAGACAACAATTTCTTTTTACAGAAAGATGGTTAATACAGGATAGAATAATGATTATTATTTTTTATCCATCCATCTTCTATACCGCTTACTCCTTTTTAATCTCAGTAAAATTTACTTGTGCATTAAAGTTGCCATATGTATCATGTACCACTAGTATGATGGAATGACTCAATGGGACATGCCACTTGATAATAACCCAAAGCAAAAATAATGCGCTTCTTAATAAGTATTCTCTTTAGTTATTTATTGCTCGAACCGGACTCTTTCCGTTAGCAAATATTTTACCGTTATTATCTCTCTCTCTCTCTCTCTCTCTCTCTCTCTCTCTCTGTATATATATATATATATATATATACCCGTCGGTATATATCTTAGTTTTGAAGCTGTGATCTAAGAAACACCGATATCTCTGCCATCGCAGAGGCAAAGTTCCTGGAACTTCTTATAAGAAATCGCTCCATGTAATACTTCTCTCAATGTAATACGTTCATTTCTTATATCATTGACTCCCTTCCATAGAGACAGCAATACACAATGACTTCCTAAATTCTAATTCTAAATTCTTGAAGATTCCTACTAGTCAGTGGTAAGTCTGCATCGGTCTTTCACTCTGCATAACAACGGGCAAACCGCCTTCACGTCAACACAGACTTCAGGGTGAAACTTTTCCACAAGCATCCTCCGGTTTGCTTGTTGTCCAGAAAAGCTGAAAAGCCCAGTCAGGAGATGCCAAATTGTCGTGGAAATTAGACAACACTCGCAGACTCGTCCTCTGAAGGTAAAAAGGTTTATTACAGAAAGATGGTTAATACAGGATAGAAGAAAGCAGGATAGAATAATGAGAGCGATCTAAAGCGCTTGTGCTGAACCACTACTATATATATGAAACGCAGAGCATGACACACTTCTGTGTACCGATAAGAAGCAGTTTGAGGCAATTCAAACAGGCTGTGTTTTAGGGTACAGATGAACCTTGAACAGAAGAACATGTTTGTGTCTCTGTAAGTAGATAAACATTCTGTACTGATCGCAGTGACGTGACGTGGCCTTCTTAGGCGTTATCCTCTGATGAACGTGAACAGAACAAGAACAAAATTATTACAAAGTAAAAATGAATAATTTCCCTCACAATTCATAACAACTAGTTCAGTAGCAAAACAGTCATTGTGTCTTGTATATTAAGACCACAAGGAAATAATTTCAAAGTACCTTAGTGTTGAAGATGAAGAGCGCCACATTCACATGGACACCAGTTTGTAACGAATTTAGTGACGATAAGCAGGGAGAAAGGAAGGAAGAAATATAAAGCCAGTGAAGCATTTGCAAATAAAATCCACTTGACATCCTGAGAGAAATACTTGAGAGGCAGCAATCTTTGGAGAACTTACCTTCTGATTGCCTCTTCCAAGTGCATCCTTAGAAGAGTACATAATTTGTGAAAATATCTGGAGAGTCTAGTTGTAGTTCGGGTACCTAAGAGTTGCTGGTTGTAATCATGAGCATAATCACTGTCACCAGTGACAAAATCTAATCATAAATTCCTCTTTCAAACTGAGCGTGCAGAGAGAATGTTTGGAAATGATAGCCTGGCATTTCTGGGATGTTTCCATAGTAATAAAATGATACCTTAGACTAATAAGCTAATAACAATAAGAACGTAATAATAAATATATTAGCTGTAATAATGGTGGGTTATATTTCTACCACTGTAACAAACAGGGACTGGGGGTGTGCTTCCAGGATCCCACTTTGATAACCTCTGATCTAAATCATGTAAAAGCCATTAGTATATTTAGCTGTCTGGTGCTGGCTACAGTGGCTTAGTGGTTGGCACATTTGCCTCACACGTCCAGGATTGGAGGTTCGAATAACTCCTTTGCCATGTGTGTGGAGTTTGCATGTTCTCCCCATGCTTCGGGGGTTGATTACTAATCTATAAGTTAGTCAAAGTGATCATGAATGCTGATTACTAATCTATAAGGTAGTCAAAGTGATCAACATCTTTTCTTCAACAGTAAACTAAAGTTAATTTGCCTTTTCTGAAATTTCATTTAAAATCTCATTGCCTCTGTAAGTAACACTTTACACTTGGATGGTTTGTTGGATCGTGCTAAATCTAAGACTATTTCTATACCTGACTCAGAAAGTGATTAGTGTTACTCCTATTTAAAAGGTCTTTTAATCTATGACTACACTTAATCCCTGTCCAGAAAACTACACCGATGTGATAACCTTGGATATGTTTCACTTATCCGTTCATCTGTTCTTCTAGACATGCTTGGCAGATGCTCAGACCTCAACCATGCGGCTAAGGAGGGTAAATAATTTTTTATTATAAAGTACAGCTTTTGTATTATAAATAAATAAATAAATAAATAAATAAACATATATATTAAATTTCAGGTTATTTAAATGTTTTTAAATACATATTACCCCTGTTGTTTGATTATGATGTCCAGGTGGCAACCAGCAAAATGACGCATTTTCACAGGACAAGTACAAGTCCACAACTGCACAAGTACAGAATACAGAAGGTAAAAGCTTTAATATAATTACTATAGACAGACTGCATACATTTAATCTATAGTAGATGGTGTTCTGTTTTTTGATTCGGACAGTTAGCGCTGCAGACTGGGTCACTCTGCGGAGGAGGACTCTGATAGGGGCAGTCACAGTGAGCGCCCTCATTATTCTCGCTCTCCTCGGTGGAATCGTTATCACTGGTGAGAGGAGAATAGTTTTGGTTTTTTCCCCCAGGATGTTCATATAAAAGATTTAGTTTAGCTAATTTGTTGTTTAACCAACAAGCTTCAGTTCTAGTCTTGAAAATCTGTCTGAATCTTTATATAATTTTTGTTCCATGTTGATGATTTCACATTGTGTTGATTAACAACACAACACTAATGGCTTTCTCACTGTGATAGCTCATAGATTAATGGAAGTGCTCGACCAGCTTAATACAGGTAAATGTGATTTTCAAATAATGATCATTGATTTATTAACTTCCATAACGCATAAATATGTCACTAAAAGTGGTAGCTCAGTGGGTAAGATGTTGGAGTTCTAATCGGTCAAATCCCAGTATCACCAAGCTGCCACTGCTGGGCCCTTGAGCAAGGCCCTTAACCCTCAACTGCTCAGTTGTATAAATGAGATAAATGTAAGAAAAGGGGCCTCCATCTAGCCACTCTACCCCATAGCCCAGACATGTGAAGAAAAGGAGAGATTGTTGTCGCATACAGAGTGTACCGTTGGTCTCTTGGCAACCTCCCTGGTAAGTTTTTGTCTTGTCCTTTTTATAAATTTTGAATGGATGTCCTGTTTTTGGTGATATCACCGTGATGCCCCATTTTCTCCACTTGTTGATGATGGTCTCCATGATACATCTAATGTTTTAGAAATTCTTTGATATCCATCTCTTGATCAATACCTTTCGACAAGTGAGATCCTGTACATGCTTTGCAAGCTGTTTGTTCACCATGGATTCCGTAGTCGGATGAAACCAAAAAGATGTCAGTACAATCCTACAGAAACAGCTCGTCTTTATCGGGGGTTAATCAGAATCACTACATTGATGACAGCTGTCTGATAAATAACATGATTTTGAATGTGATTGGTTCATTCTGAACACAGTCACATCCATATTTATGCAACCAGGTTAACCAGAGTTTCTTTTTTGTTTTTCACTTTAATTTTTTGTTGGTTGCTATATTACATTAAAGGTGAAAAAGATGTGACATGACTTATCTTGGTTTCATTTTGTGCATCACAAAAAGTTGCAGGGGTGTGAAGACTTTTTAATATCCAATGTACATCCATGGTACTGGAGAGAGATATGAATGTGCTCCGGGGAAACAGCCTTCATTTCTTTAAACAGTAGCTTATGCATATGTTGAGCATATTGTATTTTTTCTCCTCCTTTATTAGTGTCAGATGTTACTAAGGAGTTTCCAAGTCTGTCAAGTGAGTATTGTCTTTGCATTGTTGTAATAAACATGTTAGCTTGGCATTTCAGCCATGTGAAAATGCATGAGTGTATTTCTTTTCTAACATGTACAGAATATTGTTGTTCTTTTTCCCTGTTTGTGTTCCCACCAGGAAAAGAAGGGATTGTTCCAGAGGAAGGTGAGAACATGTACCCTTACACTTGCCTGCTTTGTATTCAAATTCATCCTTCTTCCATTGTGCCCATGTTTTTCTTTGTTTTTTGCAAGTGTCTGACTTTAAACAATTTTTTAAATGTCAGCTGCAGCTTAATCATAGATTAGGTTCAATCTCTGAGGTGTAGTGATGCTCTCTGCTTGTTTGCAGTGTGGCGTTGGATTGTAGCAGCTAAAGGTACAGTAACAGAACTTTTACTGCTATGTAAATTACAAAATGAAATCAGCAGTGTGCAATTTATATAGTCCTTTGCTGCCAGTGCGGCAAATTACAATTACAACAAAAAGACTGACATGATATCCACTCGCCACAACTGAGCACCACGTCTCTTAAAGCTACATTTGTGAGCTTCGTTCAGCTGAAACACAGTAGAGTTGAGTGGCTGGGGAGCATGTTTGCCTCGTACCTCCAGGGTTGGGGGTTTGAATCCTGCCCTTCTCGTACCTTGGTGGTTTCCTCCAGGTACTCCGGTCAAAAGACATTGTGCCCTGCGATTGGTTGGTCCAGGGTGTCCCCTGCCTCGTGTACCCCAAGTTAGGCTCCAGTCTCCCTGCGACCCTGTGTAGGATAAGCGGTATGGAAAATGGATGGATTGATAGGTCTAAATAGCTTTAAGAAGTCAAATGATTTCTCAATGACAGCTGTGTATCCGTGAATGTGCTGGATGTTGGATTTAGATTGAATACACTCATTCAGTCAGTCACCAGTATGTTGCTATGACATCACATATTTTCCTTTAATTGTTTAGTTTCCTGTAAAACACAACCCCATGCTGAACATCCTAACAAATAGTTTTGTATTCAATTCTATAAAATTTTCCTCATTGTTGCTGAAATACTTTTTTTCATATTTTACTGCAATTTGTCAACAGCTGCTATGACTCTTAACCCTCAGTCGGCTCACGAGCTTCTCAGCGTGAGCAGCGATGGTAAAAGACTCTACCAAGCGTCCTCAAGCAGTCCTCCCCGTGTCAGCACGACTGAGACATACGTTTGGTGTCTCTGTGTTGCATCTAAGAACCTGCTGAATACCAGGGCTTATTTTGAACTTGAGGTGACGCAGAGTGTGCCGTGGACTCTGGGGCTGCATACTGAGTCTTTCAATGCAGACAACACCCCTGATACACATCCTGAACGTGGCATCTGGACGATAAGATCAGCAGAGAGTAAAATAATAATCAATGATGGTAAAGCCACTCCAACGCCGTACGCCACACCGGCTAAGCTCGGGCTGTATTTGGACTATGCTCGAGGTCAGGTGTCCTTCTACAATTCGGTGGCTAGACTTCACCTGCACACTTATCTTACCAGCTTTAAAGAAAAACTTCGTTTCTATGCTGCTGTTCGGGTTGGGATAAATGAGACCCAAGAAGCGTTAATTTCATTTGTTTAATTCTGATATTTGAGTAGGTTAGGTTCGGGTGGATTATTAATGTACCTTCATTTTAAATCAAAGCTGCCTTATTGCCTCTAATGTGTTTTCTTTCTTATTTTGAACTTCTACTATGGAAAATAACCCCAAGCAGAATGAAATAAAGCTGTATTTTAACCTGCATGCTACAACTCAAAATCTATTAATACATAAAGTGCATGAAATATCAGTCACACACACACACAGTGATTGTTTCATATGTGTAAGATACATACTAGACATGCCTTCCTTTTTTGTATGAATATTGTAATGATGAACATAAACTTGAACTAATAAATTAAAATGAACTAATAAGCACTGATAGCAGGTCATTTTAAACTGCAACCCAAATAAATTTAAAGAATAGATGTATGTATTAATTTATTATGTTTCTAAAGGTGTGTACAGTATCTCTCAAATTTTTTAATTACTTTGTGGGCACAAGCACATTAAACAATAATATTGTCTTATCTGTGCCATAGCACAAAAAAATATAATTGAAGATCAAAACATTTCAAATACTGAAAGAGGTTCATTATTCATTCCACACTGCAAGGACAGACAAACAGTGCCAGTTTCCCAGTTCACATTGTACACTGTAATCCTAAAGAACAAAGAATGGTTAACTAAATGTGGTTTGAATGTTCAGTGCAGGACATTTGTGACTAAATACCAAGTATTTCACTTGAATCCATCCCAGTCCCAGAAACCACACACGAAACGTTTGTGCTTTTTCTCTTCTGATTCAACTAATGAGGTCATTTTCAGCAGCTGAGTCAGGTGAATCAGAGCAAGCAGAACATCCAGCAGTGGGACAGAAACTACTGATCTAATGTGTGCACAAATAAGATCATGGATTCAAACATGGTGGGCTGCAAAAGTAAACATTTAGCAGCAGTGTTCCTCAGCCAGCACATGAAGCATGTGTGCAGTATGTGGAACAGATTTTACTTCCTTTACTTCTACTATAATATATGTAATAAACTAATGAGCTGTAGAGCATGTTGAATATATTCAGAACATGTGTTTTCTTCTGAGATTGGAGAACCACTACCATAATTACTGCATTAACTTGTTTATTACTGTAGCTACATTGACCTCCACTTATATTGGCACCTTTGGTAAATATGAGCAAAGAAGGCTGTGAAAATGGTCTATATTGTTTAATCTTTTGATCTTTTGTTAAAAAAAAATCACAAAAATACTCTGCTCTCATGGATATCAAACAATTGCAAACACAACACAGGTTTATTAAAAAAATCTTTGTTGAATATATGTGTGGCATGCTTATTGGCACCCCTACGAATTCATATGAGAAAAATATATTTGAAGTACATTCCCATTTATATTTTATTTCTTTTTTTTTTTTTTAGTACACCTGGGTGACTAGGAACAGGAATTTGTTTAACCATGGCTTCCTGTTTCACAGTGGTATAAATATGAGGTAACACATAGGCCAATTTCCCTTAGTCATTCCTAACAATGCGTAAGACCAAGGAATATAGCTGTGATGTGCTGCAAAAGGCTTATTGGTTAGCATGTTCAACTCACACCTCCAGGGTCTGGGGTTCGAGTCCCGCCGGGGCCATGTGTGCAGAGTTTGCATGGAAACACAGCATGGGGTTTAGGGGTAGGGTGCGCTGGTTTCCTCCCCCAGTCCAAAGACATGCATGGTAGGCTGATTGGCGTGTCTAAAGTGCCCATAGTGTATGAATGGGTGTGTGAGTGTGTATGTGATTGTGCCCTGCGATGGACTGGCACCCTGTCCAGGGTGTACCCCGATGCTCCCTGGGATCCTGGCACCCTGTCCTTGTGCCCGATGCTCCCTGGGATAGGCTCCAGGTTCCCTGAAAAGGAGTAAGCGGTAGAAGATGGATGGATTGAAAATGCCCATTTCCACCATCAGGGCAATAATTAAGAAGTTAAATGATATGAATCAACCTGGAATTGGACGTGTGGACGTCTATATTATCTCAATGCACTGTGAAGAGGATGGTTCGAGTGGCCAAAAAATCTCCAAGGATCTCAAGGTTCACAGCTGGAGAATTGCAGAAGTTAGTTGTGCCTTGGGGTCAGAAAGTCTCCAAAACTACAATCTGAAGTCACCTACAAAGGGTTTTAAGAAAAAAAGCCTTTACTCTCATCCAAAAACAAACTCAAGCATCTTCAGATTGCCAGACACTACTGGAACTTCAAATGGGATCAGGATTTAATGTTTTGAGGCTGTTTTTCTGCCAGAGGACCTGGACATATTGTTAGGATACATGGCGTCATGGACTCTATCAAATATCAACAGATATTAAATGAAAACCTGACTGTCTCTGCCAGAAAGCTTAAAATGGGCCGTGATTAAATCTTCCAGCAGGACAATGATCCAAAACATACATCAAAATCAACACAGAAATGGTTTACTGAGCACAAAATCAAGGTCCTGCCATGGCTATCCCAGTCCCCTGACTTGAACCCCATAGAAAACCTGTGGGGTGAACTGAAGAGGAGAGTCCAACAGCATGGACCTTGAAATGGGAAGGATCTGGAGAGATTCTGTATGGACGAACGGTCTCAGATCCCTCGCCATGTATTCTCCAACCTCATCAGGCATTATAGGAGAAGACTCAGAGCTGTTATCTTGACCAAACGGGTGTCAATAATTGTGCCACACATATATTTAACAAAGTTTTTTTTAATCAGCCTGTGTTGTGTTTGCAATTACTTGATATCCATGGGAGCAGAGTATTTTTGTGAATTTTTTTTAACAAAAGATCAAAAGTTTAATCAAGAAATACAACTTTTCACAGCCTTCTTTGCTCATATTTACCAAGGGTGCCAATATTAGTGGAGGACACTGTATATAATACACCACCATTTATATAGTCTTAACTTCAAAATTTAAAAGGTGATCCTTTGGCACTTTTTCAAATAAAAGCTATTTTGATCTTTACTTTCTTAATATGTATTAAATTATTTTCAAGAAAAAGGCAACTTTCATTATAGGGACTAGCCGGTCTGAGCCATAAATTCAAATCTATCACAGTATTCCTATCATCAAAGAACATTTGGTCCCTTCAGTGTGAAACATATATGTTCCCTACCCCTACACACGTTTCTCTTATCATCCTTGTGGGGACCTTTCACTAACATAAATATTAATACAGTTAATTAATGCTATGCCTACACTAAAATCTAACCTTAAACTTAACCTTGAGATACAGATTTGTGTGTGTGTGTGTGTGTGTGTGTGTGTGTGTGTGTACAAAAACTGTGAGATATTCCTATCTTTGTGGGGACAAACGGTCCTTACCAAGATATAAAAACATGCCCCAAGACCAACCCCCACCACCACACACACCACACACACACCAAGTTCCAAAATTAAATTCAGTGTAACAGGTGTAGTCTGAGTAGCTGAGAAAGGAAAAATATGAGGACCGAAAAAAACAACCAAACATGTCTGTGTCCACTATTTTATTTAATTTTTATTTATTTATTTTTACATACTAATAAATGTACTATGCAGTAGTATTTGTTTCAGTTGAATGCTACATAACACAACACACACTGTTAAAAGAAAAGAAAAAAAAAAACAACCCCAGAGGTGCCAATACTTATGACAGCATTTTGAAAATAAATGTAGACAGTGGCTCCTAATGTGTGCTGTTTAGGTCTTATATTATGAAGTGTGAAATATTGTATATATGAAGAAAGAAAAAAAAAGATTGATTTTAGTTCCAGTGGGATTTGAGTTTATGGTAGATACTGCAGTTGTCCAGCAGGGGGCAGAGCGCCAGAGTGTTTATGTAGTAAAGGGGGAGCACTTCGCCTGGGTGACTGTGTGTGCGTATATATGTGTATGTGTGTGTGTGTGTGTGTGTGTGTGTGTGTAATCCCAAACCCGAGTGGCCCGTGCAGAAGGCCGGGGGTAGGGCCGAGCAAATGGAGCAACGCAAATGAAGCACGAAAAATAGCAAAGAATCCCAAACACAGCCCCGTTTTCCAGGAATGTAATTCCGCCTGTCTTTCCTCGTCCCTCCTTTCCGTGATGTCTGATCTCCGGAGTGACGGTAAGACGTCTTTTCTCCACGTTTATATTCATTTATTTATTTATTTCGCACTCATTCTCACTCGAGCTTATTTTAAAGCGCCTCTTTGTTGAAACGCGAATGCAGTTTCTTCTCTGCAAATCGAATATTCTCGACTAATCTTCCTAAAAATCTACATTTCAGCTGTTCATCAGAGTCCTTTTGTTGTGAACGTGAGATGAGAGCGTTGGTAGTCTGTGTCTTTAACGAGGGTTTGCGGGCTGGAAAGGAAACGTGGCCGAGAAGATTGACTGAATATTCACCTCTGCTTTATTTTCATCACTGATAAAATCCTGAAACATAATTAAACGTGAGGTCGTTGCCAGAACTGGTGTAGGTTTTGATACTAATTTAATGAAAGGTTCATTTCTAAATGTCCAACAAGACATAAACGGGCTTTCATTCAGGATTAAAGTAACCATTTCCATTTTATAAGCCTATAGACTGCAGACTGTTTATTACCAAGTTATTGACAGCTAATAGGAGCTCATTAAATGCTTGAGGTTGTAAATGCTGTAATTGTGAACACATGTCTACAGCTCAGGGTTTTTGTTTTTTTTTAAGCACTCATGGGATTATTTTTATTTGAATGACATATTACCACAAATTTTACATGTGTGAAAGTGTGAAAACAGTGTTTTTTTTTAACCTTCAGGCTCAGATCAGGGGGTAAAGTTATGGAAGAGCATGTGAAACAGCGAGGAAGACTGTCTGAAGTGAAGTGTGTGATCGACTCTTCTTGATGCAAGCAAAAGAGTGTTTTTGACAACACGCCAGTCTACGCCACTGGGACATCTGAGTCAACGCCTGGCTCTGACAGATGTACACATGGGTTACACGCTCTGTGAGTGACTAGGATAAAAGGCTCGACCAGAACCAGCACACACCCGGGCCGAGCTTCGACACAGACATCAGTGGCAGTCATGTCCCTCTCTGTAAGTGTGTGTGTCTTTTTTCTTTTCTTTTCTTTTCTTTTTTTTTGTAAATCAAAAGCCCATAAAAAGACGTGCCAGCCTGACATGCAAACTTTGGTATTTAACATTCACCGCCGTTAAATCCACTGCTGTTGGGACCAATCATTTGAAATCCCTCTGGGAGAGAGGAGGAGAAGCGATCGGGGCTCAGCTTGTCCCAGAGTAGGTAGTTCGCCCCCGAGGGAGAAAGAAAGAGAAAGACGGTGAAAATGAGAGAGGTACAGGCTGAACGGATGACAAAAGGACCCCTAAAACCAGGAGACAGATGTGGAATC
Source organism: Ictalurus furcatus (assembly GCF_023375685.1). Taxonomy (NCBI): domain Eukaryota; kingdom Metazoa; phylum Chordata; class Actinopteri; order Siluriformes; family Ictaluridae; genus Ictalurus; species Ictalurus furcatus. The sequence continues at coordinate 25,420,632 of NC_071261.1, forward strand.
CCCTCCCCCGCTCATTCCTCTCGTTATCATCTGTTCCCTTTCTCTTTCTCTCATTTACTTATTGACTCTATTGTGCTTTAATAAAGGCAGCCAGTGCAGTCACACTTACCATATGTATAGGGCTAGTAACCAGTTGTCAGTCAGTCGAGACAATGCTGATCTAACAGTGGCTGTAGTAAAGTAAGCTAATGAATAAAAGTCATCTCTAACAACCTGCAACCTCGGAACAGCTCATTTGAATCTGCGTTCGAACGATGACGCTATTTGCATAGGACTTTTCTGCATAGCCGTAATGCTGCACATCTAATGGAGACTCATCTGACACATACACACCTGAATTTTTCGACTGAATTGTTAGTATCAGTACTCTGAGCAGATATGAGCTAATTGAATGAGGCTTTAGTGGGAAATGGCTTTCGTGCATAGAGCGTTAACACATCGTCTCTTTCCTAGAAATGGATCGGGTTTATTAAACAGCCTCAGAGAATAAAAACCTCTGTTTTATTTCTCGTTTGAAAGAAAGGGCTGATTTTAATTTGCACACCTTCTTATTCAAACGAAGCTACCTTCTGTAGCGAGAGAAAAAAAACGGAAAGCCAGTGTCTTTCTGATTTTCATCAGTCTTTTGCTTCTGTCAGTTTCTGTTTGTTAAGCAAGCAGAAAAACAAGGTCATTTTATCTCATGGGTAGTTGTTTGTGTAATCTGCTGAACTGATGTAAACTGGAGTGGTGTTCTTTATAATAAGCCTTATGTTTGGCTTGGTTTCAGCCAGTAGAAGCTGTCCAGCCAGTAGAACTTGTGCAAGTCTAACCAGAGCAGTATTCACTCGAGGTGGATTTCTGCAAAGTGAGCTTGGCTAAATTGATTTAAGACTTTTTAAAATCCGAACACATTGGATTCACTTCGCCAAATTGTGTTAGGAGTGGCATTTCTGGTACGCTGGTGTGGCGTGATACGGCTGACTGTCCTGTCATATGCGCTGAATATCCACATGTATAAGCAAGGCCTGTTTTGCTTTTGCATGAAAGCAAAGCAGGCAAATTTTTTTAACATTTAAACTCGTTCTCTCCATCCCTTCAATTTTCTATTAAGCGGTCTCTCTGTTTCGTTCCATTGATTGCTTCCATTTTTTCTTTTACTGTATCTACTTTAACCTAAATTTGATTCCTTATTTAATTCTGGATCCACTCCAGTGTAGTTTTCCCATTGCTTTTCTTTTTCTCAGACAGTGATAGGAAATACACTGTACAATATACTCCCTTCTTCCATTTTCTCATTCTTGTTCTTTGTCACTCTTGCCAGTTTTTCTAGATGCTGAGTGCCATGCTTATCTAATTCCATTTTTCCTTCTTTTTCTTTTTTTCTCAGACTGTGCTAGCAAAGGCGTTGTATGATAATGCAGCCGAGAGTCCGGAGGAGCTGGCTTTCCGGAAAGGCGACATCTTGATGGTGCTGGAGCAGGAGCAAGCTGGCGGGCCGGGCTGGTGGCTCTGCTCCCTCCACGGGCGCCAAGGCATCGCCCCTGCTAACCGCTTACGGCTCCTCCAGACAGCACCGGATGCCCGCCGTGCTCCCAGCGTGGACTCGGTTTATCTCTCTCCTGTTCAGCAGGGTCACGTTAACGGGCATCGCATGGAAGATGGTGATGGAGTGTATCTCTCTCCTCCGAGCCTGGCTGAAGGGGTGTACCAGAGTCCTGGAGGGGCTTCAGGACCAGGCAGTCGCCCACGCTCCCATTCCAGCTCTGGTGCCAGGCCACGGCCCGAATGGGCAGATATTGGAGTTGAAGGACGTCCACGCTCACCTTCTCTCAGAGTACGGGCAGGAGAAGTGGGCTCAGTGTATCAGACCCCTGCCACAATGGCACCACTAGGCACACAGTACAGATCTCAGGGTGCCTCTGAGTCAGTGTACCTGTCTCCCAGTGCTGTGCCCAGATCTACAGCCGACTCAGGCGGTGAGGCTGCTTATCTGAGCCCGAGAGAGTCGAGCATCACAGGCCATTCAGACGCCTGCTATTTGGTTCCTCGGCCAACTGTGGCAGCTTTACCTGGTGAGGATTTTTATCAGAGTCCCGTGAACACCGCTCCAGTGCCAGTGCTTCAAGACGTGGTAACCATCCAAGTTAAAGCAGGTCAGGAACCTCCAGGAATGTACCAAACTCCAAGTGCGCCAGGGACAGCCATGACAAGGACTCCACAAGCCGAGCGCAAACTATCTGTCGGATCTGCCGTGGTATCTTCTGCCTCAGGACAAAACGTAAACACACCCCCTGCAAGCAGGCCATCCTCTAGACCGCAGGGTCAGTGTACCACTCCCCCGGTGGGTCGTGGAAAAACATCACAGGCTACCGTGAAGGGATCCCCTCTTCTTGTGCGAACTGGGAAATCCGTGCTGCCAGGGTCTCCTAACTTCCTCCGGAAGCCTCCTCCACCGGCTCCGCCGGTTAGAAGTGTGACCCGGAAGGATTTACCTCAGGGTCAGGCACCTTCACCGGCCGCAAAACCCACTATGCAGGCAGGTCCTCCAGCAGAGACTGTTAAAGAGGAGAAACAAAGACAGATAAGTAAAGATGGAGGGAAGGACATGCAGATGATGAAGAAAGAGTGCATGGCTTCTGATGACGGAAAACATGGTGATCAGGTAAAAACAAAGATGGAACGAGGAAACTGAGGAAACCATGCTGTTTCAGTTTTGCACCAAATGTTATGAATAGTTTACAAAGAGTAATACTTGTAGATTACAATGAACTGTGCATTTGAAGGGATGGTTGATATTTAAAAAAAAAAAAAAAAAAAAAAAGGCTTGCACTCATTGGATGCCGTGTTGTTTTTCATGAACAAGTAGTCTTAACAGCAAGAGCCTAAAAAGAAATAGACAATCGACTCTGGTTGAGTTTATCTAGGTGAACTAGAGCCTTGCAAATTTACAAACCTTGAAAGTGTAACAAGATGCTAAGTTGTTATTTTGGCATTACGAAAACAAAATGGTGGAACTGGTAATTGAGCACGAGACATTTGCGTCACTATTTTGATTGTCTCTCACAGTACCAAAAAAAGAAAAAACTAGCTAGCTGCTTGCTAGCCAATTTTAACCACTATCGGGTTGATTTGCGTGCTTACTTTGTTTGGCCGACTGAGTGGATATCTTTTTTAAAAAAATTTTTGTATTAGTTTTTATTATTTTTTAATAGTTTAACTTTTGCATTAGATGGATTTGTAATACCTTTGTCCTTCATACAGGTGTATGACACTCCTCCTACAAACAGATGGCAGCAGCCAGTTCCAGTATCTGAGGAGAGTGAGAGTATCTATAACACCCCTCGTGCCGTCCCCTTACACACTGAACAGGGATCAGAGGTAAAAGAGCGACATGACACAGTCTCCATACAACATATTCTTAATGTATCAGAATCTCAGCCATTGTTCATACAATCACTTCTCAACGGCAGTTATGTCTCTCTCACGAACGAAAAATTCTCATTCCTCCGTTTAAGGGCCACACCTGTTTTTCACTGCTGCGAGCTAATCCCTTCTGTCTGTCGCCTTCCTCTCGCTCAGCTGGTCACACCCGTCTGTCTTAGGAGGTCTAGCTGGTGTGACACTCTATTCTCTATACTCTATTAATGATTACAGTTACCACAGACATGCTTGTGGAGTTACCCCCTTTTTTTTTTTACCTATCTCTGACAGAAGTATAATTACATCTATAAATATGTAATTACTGCTTACAGAAGTTTAATGACACACACCCCTAATCCAGAGATTTCTTTAATAAGGCAGTGGAAAGTACAGCCTCCATGTCCGTGCTCTTATTCCGAGCCAACATTAAGCCACAAGAGCTCTCAACAAGGCCACTGAGAGCCTGCGTCATTGTAGGGAAAGGACATAGAGCCGGCTGTCTGTTAAGAAATCACAGCCGTGAAGAAATGGAGCACGGTTTAGGCTTGACACACAGCCCCCAGTGTTAGAAAGATGGAGAAAGTTCAACTCTAAAACAGTGACTTCGTGAAGAAGGCTATTGTCTGTTTTAAGCTCAACAGTAGCTGCAAGTGATAGATTCATGGGAGAGGGGGGTGTATAATAAGAGCAATTCTGTAGTGCATGTGAATAACATCCTCTCTCGCTCTCTCTCTCTCTTTGTCTCTCTCTTTCTCTCGCTCTCTCTCTCTTTCCTGCTCCTTCACTGTGTGTCAGATTTACGACGTTCCCACCCATGCCCTGAATCCACCCTCAGACCTCCAGCAGCAGACCTACAATGTCCCGGCATCACTTCCACTGAATGAAGACATAGAAGAAGACGTGTACAGTGTTCCAAGTCTTCCAGGTCTGCCATTAGACTCAGGTGAAATGCCTGGACCCGTGGGCGAAGCAAGAGGAAACGCTGAGGTTTACTCCATCCCCAGTCCTGGAAAGTCAGACTTGGCGTCTGAGGATTTCTCTGAAGCAGATGGCGGCATTTACGACATGCCCGCTCTCTCGTTGGACATTCCTGCATGCCGTCTTTCTGCGTCCAGCACTGGGTCAGGTGACATCCAGTGGAAAAGTTCTCTCTCATCTCTTGTCCAGTCAGCTCTAAGCTCCGCCTCGGTCGCCGCCACACCTTCCCGGGACCTGGCCGCGTCGCTGGCTGAGATCTTGTCAGTGTGGAAAGCAGGTCACTCGGGTGAAGTCCCGCCTTCTCTTCAGCAGGCATGGTCTCGTCTTGCAGACCTCCTTCCTGCCCTCTCGGTGTGCGGTCCCTCCCCTCCAGCAGACGGTCTCCTCACGATGGTCCGCCGAGCTCTTGAAGACTCCGCCGTTTTTTTGCAGAGTCAAACAAGACCCCGTCTGCCCTCTCAGGAGTCTCTGTCACGGAGGCCACTTCCTGCGCTGCCAGTTGCCGAGGTGAAACCCATGGCGGGGGGAATGGGATCTCGCAAGGGCAGCTGGATCCAGGAGCGCCCACTCCCCCCTCCTCCTGTTCCTGCGTTTCCGTTGCCTCCAGCACCTGCATGTCTTCCCCTTGCCGGACAGATGAGTGAGGATGAGCAAGGGAACGAGTACGCAGGGATCGGGCTAACTCCTGCACCTCCATTGTACCCTGCAGGAGACAGTGTAGGATACGTCAAGCTGCAGGTTAGGACCTGGCCTTATTGTGTCACTCTCATGTCACATTCCTAAATCCTGTGTCACTATAGTTTCATCTATCTCAGTCACCGAAATCCTGTTTTGTCTCTATCGTGACTATGGGTGTTACTCCTTGAAATTTCATTATTAGTATTAATTATCATGTCATGATTTCACAATACCATGGTATTAATCAACCGTTTAAAACCACACAAGCTGGTGGAGAAAAATCTTTGTACAGAAGTCTCTTTTGTATGTAGAACAAAAACCAAAAACATCAAAACTGTTCAAATTCTTCTTCTTTCTTGGGATGAAATTATAAGATGTCATTAGAAACTGAAAATGAGAGTGGCTGCAAGGAAAGACAGCACACTGAAAGACGGAGCCAAAAAAATCTACCTCATGTGGCTGTGTGCAGCGCTGCTTAGGCCGAAATAGATCATTCTATTTTATTTCTATTCTGTCTATGTTTTCTTCAGTTGTGGTCAGCAATGGCATGTTCTTCTGTGTGATTGAGAGCCAGAGCGCATGATAAAGTCATGCTATGCGTGACAGCAGAGGTAGCAGTGAAATATGTTTACAGCAGTAGTAGATTACACAGCCGAAGTGTTTTCAGTGCAGTTGCATCCCCAGTGCAGAGAAACTGAACTCTCTATAGTCCAAAGGGGGTTGTGAAATTTTTGGGGAGTTGCAGCTGGACACAAAAGCAGGGAACCAAAACAGGCAAACATTAATAGATGGAAATAGAATTTTAATCTGTATTTTTGACGCAAAATCAACAGTTCAGTCATACTCTTTGACTAACTACAGTCAACTATCAATGATATCTACCTTTATTAAGGTAAAACTTTCTCACAGTGATTTGTTCCTCGAGGATGTACTGTATGTGGGAATGTGGCAGTTATGAGTGCGTGTTGAAAAATAAATTTTTGTAAATCTAAAACACAGATGTGATTTCAGTTCATGTCTTGTGTCACATATCCACGAGACAGTGTGATACGCGTATAGCTACTAATCAGTCCCTGTAGGATTTCGCAATTTTTCAAAATGACCTCGGATCTTCCGCAGACTTGCACTGGGCAAAGACCATTTGGATCATGTGACGTCCTCACAATGCACATTCAGCCAAAGCCCTCTTCGAGTCACATGCATTGTAGAGATGTAACGGTATGAAAATTTCACATCACGAGTATCGTGACTAAAACTATCACGGTTATCAGTATTATCACGGTCTTGTTCAAATGTACAAAAAGTACTGGTACACACACTGAAATCAGTTAAATAGGTTTTATATTTGAAAATCAACAAACAACAAATAAAATTAGCCGCGTAAACATAATAACGTTAGCATTAAAGTTGGCACCATGTAGCCATGAGAGGTAAAAGTTTTCCCCAGTGCAGGTTTTAATGAACACAACCCTAACTGTGCATATAAAAACAAGTAAAGCAACCTGCATGTACGACTATACAACATCATAATTATTTGAAAAGCCGTGTATTAGTGGTACGAATGTACATTATCCCTTAAATGTCACATTTATTTGTTATTTGTTACTGTCTTGTTTGAACTTGTTCCTTTGTCTTGGCTCAAAGCCGTGCACTTGCTAGGAACTTTTTTTCTTCGCGGAAGCTTGCGTTTATTACAAGTGAAATAAGAAATGATTTCAACCCAATTCAATATTTTGTGTCCAACTATTTACTTTTCCTCATACTTTTCCCCAACTCATGCATTGAGCTAAAAGTTAACTTACCTTGCGTTCACTATAAAGTGACGGATGGTTATCACGAAGATGACTCAGCAGATTGGACGCGTCGCCCCCTTTCGCAGCGACTTTCTTCTGGCAAGCTCTGTAGACAGGGTTACCATCTTCTATTAAGTTTCCCTCAACGTTTCGGACCACACTTTAGATTTGGTCCTCTTGGAAGGTTGGAAAATCTCCCGAGCGCCGTCACTGCCTTCCGCCATGTTTTCAACAATGTTGCATGCTGCGCCTGCGTCAGACTCGTGCTGGGTGTGTGTGGACAGCATTTACCGTGAGTTTTACAAAATCACAATAATTGCGCACGGTTTTAATGATAATTAAATGTGACGTCTGGGAATTTTATCGTGGTTTATATCGTGAAACCGGTAACCGTTTCATCCCTAGTGCGTCGAACATGAGTACAGCTAAAAGGTTTCACGTACCAACAAACATCACTGTGAAAGACCGTGCAAAACACATTCGCGCAGTTGCGATTTCGCCAATTCAAGTAGTTTTCCGCAACAAAAAAAAACACAAAACACTCTGCAAGTTGCATCTCAAATTTTTTTAAATAGCCGCAGCAAAAGCGAGCAATTTTGGCTGCAACAATCACAAAAAAACCCCTCCACGAAATCCTGCAAGGACTGATTACTACAAATCTAGAACTGTCCTGGTGGAGTTTCTGTGACATCATTTCCCATGTGATATTAGTGTTAGAAGTCTGATTTATCTTTTACTTGGCATCTGATGCAATGTTTTCCATCGTACATGGTGACACTGTTTCCAGAATGTCATATAGTTCAGTAGAAATGTCATTTTTGAAAAACAGTTCTTTTTTTTTTCCAACTCAGAATGGCAGTTGCCTGACTTGAGTCAGTGAGGACATGTGATGAAGCTGTGAGGATTGCATTTCACCAATCAATGACCTTCACTATTTTAAGCTCCATGTATATGATAGCTGTTCAGTCCTTATAGTGCCCTGATAAGAATAACAGCATTCAGCCCAGGAACTTACAGTACGACTCACTTAGCAATGGAAATAATGACAAAATGTGGGATGTGGGATTATGAAGTTGTTAGCATAGTACAGGGTGAGAAAGATTTTGTGTGTCCTTTCCTGTAAATGTTGTTTATGTTTCTAATAATTAGGAAAAAGTTAAGATATATTGGGTGATGTAAAATACATGTTACAGTTGTATTTGTGCTGATTGGTGATTGGTGGTAACGAAACATGTATTGCTAAATATGGAATAGAACATGAGAGTTAATTACATGGCTGTTTGTCATGCTCGGGTTGTGTAGTTTGTGTTATGGTAACTGATCTCTGATTCTGTGTACTAATCCAGGGAAAGCCCGAGCCGCCTCCTGACTTACAGGTTGAAACTGGCACTTCGCAGGTCATCTCTACAAATGATATCAGAGTGAGCAACAACACACACACACACACACACACACACACACACATTTCCCTAGTGACGTTTTTGTGTTTGCAGTACCCAGTTCAGTTGTGAATGATTTACAGTGACTCTTTTTCCTCTCTTTTAGTTCTCTGGGTTGTTCTGACAAACGATGAAATATCGGCTGAAGATTAAATTGTCATACACATAATTATAATTAACCATTTAATTGCCTATATTGTTGATTTCATATCATTGACAATTTAATTATATTACGAAACCATCGTGTTTGCAGAAATCGTTTGCAGACCACTTATATTTACATACTGAAACAAATGACTGTGGAATCTGCCCACAATAGTAGTTTCCTCAATTAATCATGATTAGGCGATTTATATAATGATTGCTCCCTTTTCCTCTGTAGTTGAGTCCCTCTCCTCCTCTTCCCGTCTCTCTGTCTCTTGAGGACTCCGAGCTTCTCTCCTTCTACTCATCCCAAAGCCTGTCTCACCTCTCCTGCCTGGCGGACGCCATCGACTCCCTGTTCAGTAGCGTTCAGGGGAACCAGCCGCCGCGGATCTTTGTTTCCAGGGGGAAGAATCTCATCGTGACGGCGCATAAGCTTGTTTTTATTGGAGACACGCTCGCTCGTCTCCTGAGCTCCACCGACCTCAGGGCGAAGGTGGGCCTACATGTAGAGTCACAGTGTTTAGGGAGAGTAATGCCAGATTTCAGAGGTGTTAATGAATGACTGAATAACTGTTAGCTGTAAAAACATTAGGTGTTCAGTGTCTGTTGTTTACTTGTAGTTGGGTTTTGAATAGTCATGATAGATAATTGTTATTGTGAGGCGGGGCAGATTTACTTAATGGATGACGGCCAAAGCATGACTGACTTCAGCCATCTGTGAATAGTTTTGCGAGTATGTGTGTTTGTGTGCGTCCACAAGAATTGAGTAAGCAGCATAATGCTTTTCTTAAAGGAGTACTTCAGCCAGGAATAAACCTCTAGCCATTTTTTTCTTACCCCAGTTCTAGTCAGTCAGCAAGTTTGCTTCTTCAGTTTTGTTCTGGAGTTATAAAACTTTTATTCCGTGATTTTAGGCATTTTTAAACTGTTTATGTACAAAATGATATTACTGAGGCAGTCACTCTCTTTTGAGGCAAATGTGTGATTATTTAGCCATTCAGTTTGTACAGTGATGAACTGGAGGCTATAATATGGTGGCCCATAAGTCCAAAAACAGATTAACAATTAAAAAAAAAAGTTAAAAAACACAACAGCAAATTTGGAAACACGTCAACATTAACTCAAAAAGGAAAGGGTATGTGCTTATTGAGCATCACATACGTGTTGCTGATGGAGCATGGTGTACGGCTATGACAAAGAAAAAGACTTGCACATTTTCAGCTTCTGTTTATCTAGTGAAAACTATTTAATCCAAAGTTACTTATTATAGTGGGGAGCGTTTCTTTCTGCTGCATAATCTGACTTCCTTTAGACGGGTTTTCAGCATTCGCATTCTCATATCATTGCCGTTACAGCATATAAAATAATAACCATATGAATGCCCTTGATAAAAAATAAGCACCAATAAAGGCATCAGATTAATTCAGGCTCGTATTTCCTCTTACTGTAAACATCCTCCAGCTTTCCTCGGTTTCCCGTAGCCAATCAGAAATGAGCATGTGATGGTCAATAAGGACTTACCCTTTCTGTTTTGAGTTAATGTTGCTGTGTTTCCGAATTTGCTGGTGTGCTTTCTCGTTTCTTGTGGTGCGTTTTTGGTTTTGTAACATTTTGCAGTTATGGGCCACTGTACTATGAGCTTCCATTCCAAAAAGAAACAAACCTCACACACCACCCGTGTCTCGACATAACTCACACACACACACACACACACACACACTGTCCTCTGTCTCTCCAGGTCACCACCTCCAGTGGACGTCTCTGTCAGGCCCTGAAGTCTGTTGTCGTCGCCACCAAAGATGCAGCTCAGAATTACCCATCAGTCCAGGCAACACAGGAAATGGTGGACAGAGTGGCCGAGCTATCCCAGCATGCCGCTGGCTTCTCTGGGCTCCTTCAGCGACTAGCAGAAATATCTTGATGTCGTCTGTCTTTTTTTTATGACAATGCCTTTTTTTCATGACAATGCCTTATTTGTAGTGCATTATTATTACATTTTGTTTTGTTCTTATGCAGAAGGGTATCATGATTGTGTCTGATTCATCGCACCGGTACTTAGTGATTTGATGGTGGAGTGTCGAGATGGTTTATGTGCGATTGTGTGTGTATCTAAGTGGGAATATACCGGTTTGTGATTTGTTGATCTTTTTTTTGTGTGCCTAGCACACGTCTGTGTGTCTTAATAACTTATTGATGGGTGTTTGTTTTGGTGTGAGGACACGTGTTGCACGTTTTGTAGTGGTTTCATTTTTGTGTTGGTTTGGTTTACTGAAGCGGTCATTGTACTGCCGTCAGGTGCAGTTCTTTTCTTTTTTTTACATTTACGAAACAAAAGGCTACTGGGGATATTTTTTTTCTTTTTATACGTAGCCTCAGTTTCACCTGCTTCAGTTTATGCCTTAAATCTCACGTCACATGTCACACAAGCGCTTTCATACACAATTCATATTTAGTACTGCCTGGAACACGTGTTTATGCACGGAGGCAAGAAGGGACTATTTCAAAGGGATTGCTTTTTTTTCCTGTGATCATTTGTAATTTTGTCCTTTCCCACGACGTTGACTAAGTCTGGAACCAGTTTAGCGGGTTTCGTTCCTTCTTTCCTGTCGATTTTTCACAGCCTTGCGTTTCTTACTTTTTTTTATCCCCATTTTCTCTCATTTTACTTCCTTAAGCACCAGTTCTGCATGTGAAGACAAAAGCATGTCTGTGTGAATGCAGTTCTGGGAAAATACTCTCCACTATATTAATCAATAAACCATAACATTAAAAAAAAAAAAAAGAAGACAGAAGCAGATATACTCTATGTGCAAGGTTGTAATATTTTCTCATAGGCATGCGCCATGCCTTTAACTGGAATTCAGACAATATATAATCAATCAGTTTATATTCAGAAATACCGGTGTGTGTGTAATAATGTCGTCAGGAACAATTCATAAGCATGTGTTTTACTTAACTTCACTTTCTATGGTGCATCCACAAGTCCAGACATGAGCTTGTTGCTTGTCTGTCCTGCTCCCTCATGGTTACACACCTGTCCCCCATGGCTGATAAACACAGTCCACAATACTAGGACATCTTTACATATCTTACATATGTTTTAATCTCTTGATCTCAATGTTTAAGATTCGCTTTTCCCAGCAATGTGATGAAAAACGCCCTGCATATTGTTCTCACCACCTTCTCAGTGTTATCATTAAACTCATGTACAGACATGCTGGTTGAGTTCAAAGACGGCAACATACTTGTTATTACCATTGTATCTGTTGCCATTTAGTAACCTAGAATAGTGCAGCTTGAACGTATGAATATAGACATGCAATAATCAATATTCCTGCATATGAGTCAGGGCTATAACAAATAAGTGGCCACTTGCAGGTCAAAAAGAAGAAGGCTGTGCAAGGAGCACAACATAATAGCAATGTACATGACACATTTGATTTCCTTTAACCTCTGTACAGGCATATATCAGTTTATAATTTCAGTCATGTACGGATGGACTAGCTGGCTTTATATAACCCAATCTAAATTTAAATTAAATGTTTATATTTAAAACAGAAATGATTTCGTTTAGGTCTACATACAAATGTGAACTCACTGTTTTGAAAAAGCAAAGTGCATCAGATTTCGTGTCAACTAGGGACGTTTTGTTCCTTTAACCCGTTAAATGTTTATTTCGATTTATTTACACTAATACAATGTTGAATTTGGCCATGAGGTGATGATTGAAGCTGTGCAAAAATGGTGCCCTACTTCCTTTATCCAGCAAGCAGTAATGTGAATTATGTGGATTCATTCAGTTCTCTCTGGATGTCTTTTGGACATTAATAACTTACATGGTATGAGTAGATAAATATTCATACATAAAAAAATAGTGCACTGTGTATTGAATAGATGGTAATTCACAAATGTGGAAGGAGTCTTCCAGTTGAAAATGGCGATGGGAAAGTTGGCAAGTGATTGCTAAAAGCAGTATTGTAGTGCAAGGGTAGTCGTAAACACACAAAGGCTGTACAAAGCTCAGTTTTTCTCCTTGCATCACTTTCTGCTTTGTCTCACAGCGCCCCCAAGTGGACCAGATCAGTATTACAGTCACTGCACGGCCCGACATTACAGTTTGAAGCAAAAAATAATAATCTCTGGTTTAAAGTTTAACGACTTTACACCTGTTTGTTTGATTGTATCTATTCTACTGAGTAATATATTCAAAAGCTTCTATGTCAATCATAAATGCTCAAAAACTATTGAAAACTGTGTTGTGCTTAGCTGAGATGGTCTTAAAGAAATCATTCTAATTGTTTTGATTTTACCAAATGTATGCATGACTTTTTTTCCTTTAAAAACACAAATAAAATATATATATATGCACATGTAACCAGGGATGTCTCCATACAACTGATTAGTATTCAAACATTACTGTAACAATGTGGAGATTTCCCCCCTTTTTTGTACCAGAATGTATTTTTTACACTCATTTGTTTTCTTACTTTACAACTTCCTGGGTGCTTAACGGAGCTTGACCTCCTCCGGTACTTGTCATAATGCAAATTTTATTTCAAATACAGTTTTTGTTACAATGCATTTGTCTAGAAATCTTTATTGCTTCATACGTGCCTTTGTTGTGAGAGCAGCGGGATTTTCTAAAACGATATCTGTTTTAACACTTGGTAATCAGGGTGCATTCAAGAAACGCAGACACTATGATGTGTTCAACATTATTACAACGTTCTTCCAGTCGACTAATAATGGCCTGAAAGCCGCTACATACGTGAAGAATTAATCAATCCAACTTGAATTACTCGAAGAGATCGCAAGTCCCTCAATAAACTGTAAAGTAAATATAAGTGGTTGTAGCTGGGCGCTGTTATAGTGACGAATTCCTATTTTAAGTAGCTGGTGATTTTTAAGACACTTTTGTTCGCCAGATTGCTGTTTTATATTTATTTTAATATATGATTTATATATTATATTAGTATTTAGATTTATGAACTTAAATGCATCCCGTTCCGAAATCCACGCGTTAAACTCTTATTTAGTAGAAGAAACGAAACTGTTTTCCTTTGTGAATGAATGGCGGACGCATACGATTGGCCACGCTGTTGTTGTTTGCGCGCCGTTCGGCTTTTTTCGGAAATGTCCGTAGTGTGACGTCAGCACGTTGCCAGCGTCGCGGCGACAGCCCGAAGTTTGAGCGACCGAGCCAAAGGGGGAAGCAAAATGGCGGAACTCGAAGATGTTACGCTAGATGGGAAACCGCTTCATTCGCTTCGTGTGGCGGATTTAAAAGCTGCCTTGGAGCAACGAGGCCTGGCTAAAAGCGGGCAGAAAAATGCGCTCATCAAGCGACTAAAAGGGGTGAGTTTGGACGAAGGGTTTGGCTAAAAAAAAAAATGTCTGCTACTATCAAGTTCACTCGTAGACGAGAGCTGAGTGGCAGGCCAAGTATCGCTGCCTCGGAAGCGGGAATGCGCATTTAGTGCCTGTGCACTCTTTAAACCGCCAACGGCATCACTACGCTACTTAGTAGATGCTTGGTTACCTTTACGACTTAAGATTTGTTGATTTTTTGCAAGGCCTTTGTGTTTTTGGGCACGGAAATGCGGTCGGTGGGTCGTGTGATCCTAAGGTTTGTGAGTTGAGTTCGTGCCCGCGCCCTCGCTCTCTCTCTCTCTGTAGTGGGGGGAGGCGCGCGGATCGGGGGCGCGCACAGCTCTGTGCTGATGGATGAGTGGCTGACATTTGCTCTGGTAAACACCAGATTGACCGAGAATAAAAGTAATAATCAGGTTTTTTTTTAAGTTTGCGGTTTCGAAACAAAATGGCCAGCAAAGCAAATAAATTTCGAGGCGCACGCGGAGTTGTCTTGGTGGAGATTAAATCCAGTTTGTCCTCACTAATCCGTGCAGGCTTATCAGACTGTGTATGTGTGTGTCCGAGCTTTTAAATCGTGCGTTTTACAGGTAAATTGTAGAGATTTGCTCCGTTTTATAGTAGATAATTGATGTTTTTTTTCTTCATATCATAAAATTAGGGACACAGTGTTTAGACCACATTGTTTAAATAATTTAAACACCGTAACACGACGCGTTGCTAGCCGTTTTATTCACTTCGCATTTATTTTACAGTTGTAAACGGTGTTTACAGAGGGACACAAAGCGCAATTCTTTTGTCCTCGGTATCGCCAGAGCTTTTCTTTTTTTTGGTCAACGACCGGTGAATTGTTCACTTCACACCAGTCCTGTGCCGAGTGGGTGAAAACTGCATGAATAAACACATGGACTGGCGCCACACACACATATGCAGTATAAATACAGGCCGAGACCGCAATAAAACTGTCCATGAGGCACATTTAAAACTAGGTGGAGTAATGTTTTCTACAGGATAGTGCTGGTACAGTTTTGGACATAGCCATGCAGTCTTCAGTAAAAGGTTTCCTGGTGGATTTACTTAAGCGGTATGTAAATAACACGCTTTTACAGTTAAGATGTGGTGTACACAATGCAGGAATTGACCGCAGTAATGTTTGTTTACTTTGTGGAGATCGAAGGTGTTTACCTACACACTGTACTTTTTTTCTCGTTATAAAGAAAATGTTCGTCTGTGTTGCTTTGGGTTTAAAGATTTTTCTAACAGTTTTTGGTGGTTGAATGCTCTCTAAAGTAGGAAGAGTCCTACCTAGAGCTGCTTTGTTTCAGTGGGTTCTCAAACTTTTTTGTTGCCAGGGAAACCGTAAAAATAAATGCTATTGGGCTACTTCAATTCAACTATTCAAATCTTATGCTCATAAATAATATGCACAATAATATTTTGTCTATTTATTGGAGTTGTTTAGCACTTTTATTCCTGAATTTCTCACTAACTTAATGAATTTTAAAATATTGTTTAGGTACTTGTTGTTGTTGTTGTTTATAGGTTTGGGCTAAACCTATTTTCCTCAAGTGCCCTGGCTCACATGCTAATAACTCTAAAAGTTAACTATAAATTGTAATAAATAGCATTGTGGTGCGTTGTGATTTTTCAACACTAACAATTTTTTACAAGATCACAATCCCCTTCACTTCACTTTGAAAACAGAGGAAGGCTTTAGGTCCTCAGACAGACCAATTTTTAGTTATACGTGAATAATTTTTGCTGACGGTTTGCATTGTAAGTGCTGTTACACATTCATCAAAGCCTACTCTTTTGTTTTTTCTCTTCTCCCGTTCCCTCTCCTTGTTTATCGCGTTTCCTATGATGAGATTGCCATGCTAATACCGATGTGCCAGACTGACTGGGTGTAAATGAGTTCATCTCACCTTCTCACACTCGCAGTGTGCTCTGAGGAAACGGATCAACAACCGGTCATATTCACAGGCTGTGTATGGTTCTCTATATGAGGATTTTGCGGAGTCGTTTTGTGATCGTTGCGGCCAAAAATGCTCGATATCCCCCCCCCCCCCCCCCCAAAAAAAAAAAAAATTAGCAGAAAACTGCTTGGATCGGCGAACTTGCACTAATTTGTTTTTTGCACTGTCTTTCGAAGTGATGTTTGTTGGTAAATGAGAAATTTCAAGGTCCTCGGAATATTGCGGAGTTTCCTTGATTTTGCATTGATTTCCGCAAGTATGAAAACTAATGTGCAACTTTGCTGTGATATATCATTTTTAACCCAGGCTCTGTATGATTGCTGTTTGTATTGCAGGCACTCATGTTGGAGAGCCTGCAGCGAACCTCCACCTCTCATCCCGGCCTGCAGCCCAACTCGCAGGTCAGAATAATTTGCTCCTGAAATGATCTGGTTCTTAGTGTACGTGTGTGTTTTTGTTTTTTCCAATTTAGGTGTAGTAGATAGATGCAAATAGTAAGGCCTGGCTAAATATGAAACTACACATCACACCAGCAGCTCATTGCACCGTTCATCTTTGCAGATTTTTTTAATCCACCATAGAGTAACTACAGAGATGTCCTGCTTAAGTGGCTGAGCATTTGTTTACAGAGTTGTTGGAGTTGGAGACTGTAGTCCTACAAGTAAATTAGTTTCAAAACTTTAAGAAAGTAGGATGCATGGTATTCAACTGACTTGTGCACTTTTTTACATGTACTTCAGATAGGGGAGGAGATGAGCCAGAACAGTTTTATTAAACAGTACCTGGCCAAACAGCAAGAGCTCCTGCGTCAGAGAATGGAGAGAGAGGCACGTGAGGCAGCTGAGGCAGATGGTAAGACACAAGTAAACAAACGGTTCAAAAGATCCTGACGGCAAAACCAAGTACAATAGACCAGAAAATAAACAAGGCTGTGTCTGTATCCTCTTTTGCTTTGGATAAAAGTGTCTGCTAAATGAATAAATATAAATCTGGATATTACGCGTTTCACTACAGTCTGTTTATATAGAGAGTGCTTTTTTATAGAGTATTTCAGCTTTGAATGTGGGTCGTGCTTATATACAACAAAGGGTCAAAGACAATAACAAGAAAGCAAATTACTTCAGCTTTATGCTAGACATTGTGATGTTCTTCTATCTGATATATTATTTTTATTCAAGAATGATTCTAAAAATACATTTTAATAGCAATAATGTCAGAACATTAATGTTATTCAGCATAGCAGCTCCTTGTTCAACCACTTAAGTTTATATACATCACCAAAAACTATTGAGTGTATTTTGCAAATCTCTGTACTGTGTTTAGTAGCAAGTCCTACTTTGTTCTCTCTTTTTTTTTTTTTCTCTCCCGATAACAAGTTCTTGTAAGGATGTGAATTGTATTTACCATTAACATTTTTCCTGCATTTTTTTAATACTTTTAATTCAATACCACAATTTGTTTTATTTAGAGCTGCAACAACTATTCAAAAATAATCAATTATGAAAATCACTGTGAACGAATCTCATTATGGATTAGTTGGTCTGCGTGCGGTACAGGACAGGTTTACTCACTACGTTACTTCTGTTCCGAAAACGCGCTTCGGAGAGTAATTACTAAACTTGTGTCTCAAATGACGTACTATACACTTGCACTATGCGTCTAGTGTATGAATTTTAGAAAGGTAATATCCTGCTGCTTCCTAGTCTATCACGCGTGACGTCGTACGCACGTAACGTGACGCCGCTAGCTTTAGCAGATGCCCAGAGTCACCGACAGTGACTTTCTTCACTTTACTGTTTGCATTTACTGTTGAAAGTAATGCATAAATACTATTATATAATATAAACTTATATATTAGTTTATATTGTGTATATAAGTATTTACGCATTGTTTTTATGGATGTACAAAAAGCACTGAATTAAACTACAGTCCTAAGGTAATATGTATTTTGGTGTGTGTGTGTATATTGGGTTCTTTTCAGTCTTATTTAATTGGACAAATAGTTGTGTAAAGTTTTAGTCTGAAGTTTATATTTGTAACATTGAGTTTGTGGAATTTATTTTAAATAAACAAAAAATGGCACTGAAAGTTTACCCCCCCCTCCCCCCGATTAATCGGAAACATAATCCGCCAACTAATCGATTATGAAAATAATCGTTAGTTGCAGCCCTGGTTTTATTTTACTATTAAGTACTACTCGTATCGTATGATAGTTTTTCTGTATGACAGAATTTTGTTATAAATCTTTGACCCATAAATACATCTCTCTATCAAAATAAAGCCCTGTGACTGGCGTGTTCACATGGACAGTCATTTGTCATATTGGTCACTTTTGCCCCTCATGTGTTTCCTATGATGAGCTTACCATGCTAATAACGATGCACCAGACTGACTGGGTGTAAATGAGTTCAACTCAACTTCTCACACTCAGTGTGCTCTGAGGAAACCTGGGACACCCGTCTGCTTCTTTCTTTGAGTCAGTTGACAGTTGGCTTTTCTGTGTATTATTATTGTTTATTCCGTATCTGCCAAGTCTTGTCTGTTTTACAGACATTTCAAGGCTAGTAAAGGGGGCTCTATGTTGAAACTTGTGTGACTTGCTGTGACCTCTGACCCCTGTGTTATATGATTTTTAGATACAGACAGCCCCGCAGGCCCTGAGGAGGACGATCACACAGCTGCCAACGACAGCACCTCTTACACGCCAGACAAGGTTTGCAAACGTATTTTCTAAGCAATCGCACCTGCAATGAAAATGTACTCACACGCCGGAACCCGCATCCTTATTATGTGCATTTGTGCTTCTTTTTTTTTTCTTTTTTTTTTTTATCTCTCCTTCTTCCTCTGTTTCAAGGACGCCAGCATAGCTTGTTTATCTTGCACTTTATCAAAGTATCAGGTAGCCGGACTTCACCCATTTTTATACTCCATAAAGTTTCATTTGAGTTGTTGGTCACAAAAATCTGTACTCAAGACTCAAAAGCCTGCTAAATGATCATTTGTAGCAAACCAGTGTGCTTAGTTGCTGTTTGTGGAATTAAATTAAAGTCGTGCAGGTGAATGGTCAAGTGGGCACAGTGGAAAATTTTATGGTTTGGTCGGCGTGTTTCTGCAGATTGTAACAAAACAGAAGGCAACAATTCTTGCTTTCTGATAAGTATTGACTAAGTATTTAAAGTAAGTAAGTAAGAATAAGTATCAGAAAATAAAACCTGAGCCGTTCAGTCGGATTTAGTTTTCAGATAATGATTTAATTAAATTTAAATGAACACCTGGGGGAAAAACACAACTAGAATATCTCTATATTGCTTTTATTAGTCGTTCCTGCGTTATTGGCATTTGTGATTTTGATAATGCAATTAACTATAGCATTAGAGGTTTGAATGGAATTTGTTAAATCGTTTACACACAGATATGTCACTCAATACCTGGAAATAACATGCCGTCTATCTTTCAGCCACATTTCACTCCTCTACTCCAACTTCTGCAGTGCTGTCATTGGTCGGCCTGTAAGCGAATTAATGTGATGAGGTGTTACGGAGACAAAATGATTCAAATGTATTTGTATTGAGGGGGGGAAAAGCTATTGACGTGTATAGTCGATGCTCTGTGTCTGCACTAGTTGCTGGTGAGATAAAAAATCACTTTTAATGAAGCTCAGCATCAGATATTACACCATACTCATGATTGTATCTATAAAATATAAGTTGTACAACTTTATTTTCCTAAATACATTGTAACATGTGGTTAGTAAAGATGGCCATGTTCTTTTAGAAACAAGAAAAATGAACAGCATTGGAGCTGCCTGCTATTATTGACTTGTGGTCGTTCCTGATTAAAATAAAGAGCAGATTTCACTCATCTGCAGAGAGGATGAAGGAGGAGGTGTTAGTATGCACCACGAACAATGCAAAACAGGATGTTTATTTTCATTCATAAAACAAAGCCCGCTATTTAGTTTTACATCCACATGATTCATTCAGTGTCGGAGTGGTTGGGATGTTTTTTAAAAAAAATGTAATCTAAAGGACAATATAAATGTGAAGTTCGGTTTTGTTATTTATTTAACAGAGAACAAAATGCATATTTATTGACAGAAATAAGTCAATGAATATAATCCTGGTAAAGTGGAAGGGACAGAACATTAAGTTGTTTTATAAAGTATAAACATAGCCCACTTACTTATTTTTTTTTTGTCTGTATCATACAGCCCTATTAGAAAGGATACTAGGAAGGTTATGGTAATCATCGGGGTAATGGATACTTCTAGCTTTATAGAGATCCAGAGTGCATCATGTCAGTCTAAACATTATCATCAAAGATATATAATAAATAAAAAATTCACTAAAATATGGAAGTACACAAATTTAATTAACCGATCTTCATAGGACTGGGTGATTAGCCAAAAATATTATCACGCTATGAAGAACAATATAATTCCATATCAATATTTATCACGATATACATTCACATTTGTACATTACACATTTTTTGGGGAATTTCCAAGTTGCCAGCTGTAGTACTTTGAAAAGAAAGAAAGATAAATCCTAAACAGTCAGAATAGTCTCTTCAAAACTGCATCGTGGGCCCAGAGACAGTCACAGCAATAGGGTTTGAAGTGTATCATATGGTTAAAATATTTTATAGAGTTCATCAATCGAGTGATCTGAATATTAAAAGATGAGATCATCGTTTTAAAGCGTAATAAGAACAGTCTTTTTTATGTTTTCAGATATATTTACATTCAGATATAAGAATGGGGTCAAAGGAGGCCTCATGACTAAGGAATGATACTATATTGATGTTAAATTCCTTAATGTAAAAATAAGGCCTTAATTACCATTGAAATATCTTAAATACACGTTTCAAAAGACTTGAAAATTCAACCGAACCGACACCGTAAAGCAGATTTAGATTTTATTTTCGCTCCTTGCATTTTGAGATGGTAAATCCGTGTGACTGTCGCGTTCAGCAGTGTTTTAGAGTGACTCAGTTCACAGTAAACGCCGCTCCACACCATTTTCATCTCGGTCTCTGCTGTGAGTTTGAGGCTTTTAACCTGCATTTAGACACAGTACACACCACGTTCACTTTGGCTTTACATTAAAGTAATCTCAAACATTTTTGTGGGGAGAGACGTGCAGCATTTCACTCGACTGGTAATGAGAAGTGAATTTAAAAAAAAGCTGTTGCCACCTAAACAGAGATCTTCCTGCGGTTTTCCGCCAAAATAAAAGCACAAGTTCTAACACATAAAAGTGAATTAAGTCAGAAATATATTACTATTGCTTAATTACTATTTGTACCTTAAATAAAAATTTATTAAGTATTATTCATTGCAATAGTAATATTACAAGATAGCAAAGGTATGTGTGTAAAATAAATATATAAATAATGTATGTATGTGTGTGTGTGTGTGTGTGTGTGTGTGTGTATATGTATATATATATATATATATATATATATATATATATATATATATATATATATATATATATATATATATATATATATATATATTTTCCCCTCTGATCTTCCATAGACCTCTATAGAAGTTTACCCTGTTATAGTTTACTTAAACCCAGAAATGGATGTATATGCATGAACACAATCCATTATAGCTGATGTATCGTGTAGCACGATTGAAGTAAAGTGCAGGTCTTAAACATTTTTGGAAATGTCTTGAATATGGTATTAAAAAAGTATTAAATTTGAAGTGCTGATACCTACGGATACCCTGGGAGAGAAAATTTAGAAAAGCTTGAGTGGGCCATTTTTATATTTTCCTTAAAGAGAGAAGGACATGGCTATCTATTACTATAGTAATTTTACTTGTCTTTCCTTGTCATCCATGGTATCTCTGAATAATTTTCACACAATTTGAACAAATAATCTCTTGTTTGTTATGAAAGGCTTGTAACATGCCGATGAATAAGTTAAAGTTAGAAGGGAGAAAAGTAAACTTATGCAGCATACCATGTCCACTCACGTGCGGGGAAAATACGCAACACGGGTATATATGCAACCTAAGGGGGTTCGGACTGAGGCACTTGCTCTCGGGACAACCGCTAAATGCGTTTCCCTTGATATGATGTAATAAACGAGGAGGCGTTGCAACCGCAATAGCGGTCCCTTTGGCGCATGATGACTCACAAGAAAGGTTCCGCTGATGTTCATCTAAAGGTAGAATATAGGCTAAATATCGATAATTACACAAAAGCTTATCTCTATCGTAGACATCTTCATATACCTATATAAGATATATCTTTCTTTACTGTGTTTTCAGGCATAGTCTCGCCATTGTGTGCCTTTTAATATTTTATCATTTTTCATCCCCTGGTTTCTGTCTCCCCATCAGCATCACGTTGTAGCATCTCGGCCCTCTGTGCCAGAGGATGGAGGAGGTGATCAGCTGGGTCCACCGGATCCAGTTGCTCTGGGAGGCCACAGGATGGACACAAGTGATGCCTCAGCATCGCACGATTCCACTGATGTACCCACAGCCAAGATCTGGCGCCCCTCGTTCTCCCAGGAGGAGGTTGCCACTCCCTCACCTCCCCGTGCAGTTGCCTCTCTTTCTGTGCGTGTGGTTGGTCAGCCAGAGCGACAGGGCGTACCCCTGATTGTACCCCGCCCACAACAAAGAGAAGGAACCGCCCCTGTAGAAGCAGGCCCTGCCCATCCGATGCCGCAGCTCAGCCAGTCTGCTCGCACTCAAGAGGACAGCGATGAAGATGATGACGACGATGATGATGACAGCGATGAAGATGACGACTGGGGTCCTTCAGCTCGTGGAAGAAAGAACATCCACACACCTCCAGCGCAGCGCTCGCGGCGCAAGCTTCAGCCCCCTCAACACATTCCACCCCGTCATTCTCCACTGCAGCTCCGACAGCCCACTCCTCCTCCTTCTCCCCCTCCAGAGCTCTCCTTCCCCCTGCCTGACACCCCAAAACAGAGTCCCCCAGAGCAGGATGAACCCGAAGCCCCAGAAGGGGCTGCTGTGTCCTCTCCAGCTTCCTTGCAGAGACAAGAATCAAGCTCCAGCTCCAGATCCAGCAGTCCTGAGCCTCCATCCCAGCGCAGGCCTGGGCCACTCAGCCTGCTGGTGCGCAAAATGGAATCTGAGGGAGCTTTTGATGGTGGGCAGAAGAAGGATGATGAGGAAGAGGGAGACACCACTGTGGCAACAGGAGAACAGGTTGAGGCTGGACCTGGGGTGCTTGTATTTTCTAGAGGAGCAAATGATGTTCACACCAGCTGTGATTCTGAGGTGGTTCCTGATCATCAAGATTCACCTCAAGAGCAGCTGCCTGGGGAGCCTGAGTCTCTGCCCACTATGCCCTCTATCACTGAAAACAGCCCTCAGGGGTCAGTGGAGATGAAAGAAGCCGAGGGGGAACAAGCAAAAAGTTCTCAGCCAGACGAGGAAGAGAAGCAAGATGACCAGGAGGGCTGTAGTGAGCAGAAGGAAAAGGAGAAGGAGGCTGAGGAGAGCTTTAATGTATCATCATGGAAACGTGAGCGAGAGGAATCACCGCCTAGGGATTCCGCCGACTTCCGTCACACATCGCCTCCCCCTTCCCCGCCTGCTCCTGCAAAACGAGCACGTATCTTCTCTGAAGTTCCCCCACCCGAATGCCTCATGTCTCCTTCCAAACCGGAGCAGGTGTCAGTCCTTGTGTCAGGGCCGCAGCATGCAGATGCAGATGTTGAAATGGAGACTGAAGCTCCCGCTGGAGTTCTTCAGTCCTCACCCATAAAGGAGCACGACAAGGAGATGAAGGAGGTGAAAGCAGAGGAGCAGGAACCTGCAGAGGCACATGAAGCAGCAGAAGACATAAGTAAGCCTCCTTCGTCACTTCCTCCATCTCCACCACCAGAGGAAGTGGAAGCTGAGCACGAAAGAGAGAGATCTACAGAGAGCAAAAGAGAGGACTCTGCAGAGAGAGAAAGCGAGATACCTGCAGAGAGAGAAAGCGAGATACCTGCAGTGAGAGAAAGCGAGATACCCGTAGAGAAAGAAAGCGAGATAGCTGCAGAGAAAGAAAGAGAGGTGCCCGCAGAGAAAGAGATACCAGCAGATAAAGAAAGAGAGATTCCTGCAGAGAAAGAGATACCAACAGAGAAAGAAAGAGAGATACCCGCAGAGAAAGAAAGAGAGATACCTGCAGAGAAAGAGATACCAGCAGAGAAAGAAAGAGAGATACCCGCAGAGAAAGAGATACCATCAGACAAAGAAAGAGAGATACCCGCAGAGAGAGGAAGGCAGAGGCCTGCAGAGAGAGGAAGGCAGAGATCTGCTGCGAGCGAAAGGCAGAGGTCCGCAGAGAGAGGAAGGCAGAGGTCCGCAGAGAGAGGAAGGCAGAGGTCCGCAGAGAGAGGAAGGCAGAGGTCCGCAGAGAGAGGAAGGCAGAGGTCCGCAGAGAGAGGAAGGCGGAGGTCCGCAGTGAGTGAAAGGCGGAGATCCGCAGAGAGAGGAAGGCAGAGGTCCACAGAGAGAGGACGGCAGAGGTCCGCAGTGAGTGAAAGGCAGAGGTCCACAGACAGAGAAGGAGAGAGATCCGCAGAGAGGGAAAAATCACGTGCACGACACTCATCCTCCTCCAGCCAGTCTTCATCCTCTGACTCTGATTCAGAATCCTCTTCCTCCAGTTCCTCAGGCTCCTCCCCACAGGACAAACCCAGGCCACCCAGTCAGAATAAGGTATGTGATTGGCTTGTGTATTGGTATTTTGATAGTATTGGTTTTCCTTTGATTGTGTTTCCTGTGATGAGTTTGCCATGCTAATACCGATGCGCCAGATTGACTGGGCGTAAGTGAGTTCAACTCAGCTTCTCACACTCGCAGTGTGCTCTGACGGAATACACAGATCAGATTATTTTTAGAGAAATAGTGAAGACATTTTCATTTGTTTCCTTAGGGACTGTAGTATATTCCTTCATTCTGTAAGGAAACGTGTCATGGAAGACTGGAATTAGCTGTTTTCTGGTTTTGCTCTGCTAGTGTTTTTTGTGTTTCTTTGAAACAGGATGAAGAGAAGAAAGCAAGCAGCCCAGATGATCCAGCAGAGGAGAAGGAAAAACCTTTGAGGTTAGCTGCTACAGCTAGTCACACACATGTTTCTCTTACACAAACATGTTCTCCAAATATGTCTACTGAGGTGCTTAAAAGTTTCTGAACCTTTTAGAACTTTTTATATATCTATATAAATATGACCTAAAACATCAGATTTTCACACAAGTCCTAAAAGTAGACAAAGAGAACCCAATTAAACAAATGAGAGACAAATATTATACTTGGTCATTTATTTATTGAGGAAAATGATCCAATATAACATCTGTGAACCTCTAGGATTAGCAGTTAATTTGAAGGTGAAATTAGAGTAGTCAGTCAATGAAATGACTGTTTTATTTAAAGAACAGGGATCTATCGAAGTCTGATCTTCACAACACATGTTTGTGGAAGTGTATCATGGCACGAACAATGGAGATTTCTGAGGACCTACCCACATATTTATGCCACTCACAGATATGTCAGATTGGATCATTTTCCTCAATAAATAAATTACCAAGTATAATAATTTTCTCATTTGTTTAATTGGCTTCTCTTTGTCTATTTCTTAGGACTTTTGTGCAAATCTGATGATGTTTTAGGTCATATTTATAAAGAAATATAGAAAGTTTTAACCAACCTTCAAGCACCACTGTAAATGCTCACTTAATACAACAGGTAGTGATAATTTCTCACAGTATTATTGCAAATGCTCACTCCCTGCTCCAGCCTGTGAGTTTGAGGGCTAATTTGTGTTCACGCTCTTAGCTTTGAATGCTCCACTGTGTCTCCATGACCTAACTGGTGTCCTCTATTACCTCTCTGTATTGACTGACTGAGAGGGACATCGCAAGGGTCCCAGCATGAATATGCACACTTGTTTACTCACCCAGTATAGGAGGATGAGAGCCAACACTTATTCAGTGTTTCCCCACAGATACGAATAATACCTGGGTGAAGGGATACTAGATACCACTTCATCAAAACAATTATTAATTTGTTAATTCTTGTTATACATTTCTGCATTACATTATATTTTTAGACTTCTGGTCATATGATTGACCTGGATAACTTCAAAAACTTCAAGCCTTGAATAAATAAGCATAGCATATCTGATTTGAATGGCTAGTAATGTTAATTTAGCTCACACTGATCACTAGAAGAGGCAGCGCTACCTTCATAGCTTGGAGCTTGAATCATACAGGCATCTCAACCAAGATATATTCTTGATGAAATTTGAGCGTGTTTTCGGCTTCTCATAAAGAGAAGAATGAATGGCATGTGCCTGAGCCTCTCCTCACTAAACGCTCAAGCACAGGTCAGTTAGAAACAGTCTGAGGCTGCTGAAAGTGTCACTATGCATCATTGAGAACAAGCTATTGATATACAGGGTATCTCAAAAGTGTCCATAGATAGGGGAAATTAACTCTCTTCCATCATTTTTCATACAATTTAAATTATATATATTATTAAGGATGCCTTTGATAAAAGAAGAACGTATTGAGAACGGGAAGCTGTCGCGAGGTTGCGATGGACTTTAACAGGAAACATGGTGAGCATGTCACACATAACACCGTTGCCAAACTTGTTAGCAAATTCGAAAAGATTGGAAGTGTTTCAGACCATCCGATGTGGTGCTGGCAAAGATGGTCCCCTATGTATGGAGACTTTTGGGACACCCTGCAGATTTAAATGACCTTTATCCAAGTGTGGGAGCTTAAAAGCAAACCATATCATTTGGAAATTCTGCCCGTGCAACATCACTGGGCACACGTACTATCTCTATACATGAGCTAACTTATGCCCACAGTTGGCTAATTGACAGGGGGGAGAGTAATGTCATCCTCATGGTTAAGACAGCAAACATAATGCACAGGGGTGGTTTTGCCCTCTTAGTCAACCAATCCAGTCTCTTGTTGAAACCTGCATTTCTAAAATATCCAAACACAAAAATTACTGTAAGCAAAATTATGCAAATCTGTTTTTTTATATATATTTTTTATGAATGAATAGAATTTGGTAACTATTAAATCGAACCACATTTAATATGTGCAGAAAGACACATTAAAATGACCCCTGACACACACACACACACAGTCATAAGTAAGGATGGTATTATTTAAAGTATTAGTAGGTTTACTCGGTAAATCAACAAGTGTAGTTGCAAAGTGTGTATATAATATACTAGCGGCTCTGGGTACATAAACATTAATGGTACCAGGTTGTGTAAATGCTCTTGCAAACAATTTATGAATAAATTCTTTCGGATCCAGTTCGATATATGAGGCCGAGTGCCACCGTGCAGTTTGCCTAGGGTTTTGATGATGATGTTTTCCATATGCATCATATCCTACATATCTTTTCATTGTCTAAACAGCGATATGTTGCACTGAATCAGAATATTTTGCTCTGTATCGGGTTTATATACTGATGCAGGAATTTCAACAGCCAGTCATATGTTTTGTGTATTTATGCTACTCTATATCAGCTAAAGCTGAAGAAATCCGGGTCTGAAAATTCCTGTTAGGGGTTGTACAAACAATTTGCAGTTCATATTTCACCAGAACTGAAACTGGTACAGTCTGTCCTGTCATACAGAAAATAAGTTTTAGGAGTTTGAGATAAAATGTAGGGGACGTTGAGGTAGGGCAATAAAATTTTTAAGAAAAATCCTAATCTGCATTTTCCTGCTGAGCATTGTAATAACGATTTAATTTAATTATTTCATCTTGTCTAAAATAATAATCTCTCCAGCAGCACACCAGGCTGAAAGTGGCAGCACATAAACACTTGGTGGAAGGATAAAAGCAGAGATGAGCTATAGAGTTGAGCGCTGACTAATCGTTGTGCCTGTGCAAAAATAACAGTACTTCAGAGTTGAGCCATGAATTCTGTCAATTTTTTTTGACAGGTACTGATTGGCATATTTAATCATAGGGCGTGTATGCAAATTATTATAACGATTACAGCAGGTGTATACTGTTGTAAATGTGCTTCTGCTTTATATTTTAGCTATTACACCTGCAGGGTCTAATCACCACACAAATCTCAAGAGTCGTTCATGTTATGAAGCTCAAATGTCATGTAAGAAGAAACAGGAAGTGGAGTGTATAAGCACAGTGTATATACTATTTTCTTTGTGTGTTCTAAAGTCTCACAGTTTCTTTACAGATATTTGTGCATTCACTGTTAGTGAGCAAGCCAATAGTGACAGTGTACAAGATGGAGCTGGGCGGAACAAAGACTCAGCGGGGTGGGGGAGTCAATCCTCCTCTGGCCAGCACTATGAATCATGAGTTATTTTTACATCAGATATGCTGTGAATGATCGTTTATGTAACTTAGTGGTTGGTGATGAGGAATAGATACACTTATTGTATATCCAGCTATGACCGCAATTAGGTTTTAGGGGGAGGAAATGGTAATAAACTGTACCTATTGCTTTTCACTGAAGTGGTACCTTTTTTATCTTTTGTATCTTTTAATGGGTATCTTTCACTTGAAAATATGGATATTGTGCAACTTAACCTTTTTTTTTTTTTTAAATTAAGGCACGTTATAGGATTGTAATCACCTTTTAGAGTAAACTGGCATGCACTTTTCTAGGTAAAAGATAAACATTAAAAGTACAAAAGTAGAGAGGACATTAGAGAAGTGAACAGTAGAAAGAAATAATGCTCTCCATGGCAACGTTTGAGAAATCGCACACAGCAGTGTACACAATCGCCAACTTGTGTAAAAACTGAGGGAGACAAAGTGGCCGTGCACAATAGACTACACAATACATACAGTAAAGTGGACAATAATACATACAAACAATGGGAACAATACAACACAGGACATTAAATATAACACCACAGTGGTGTAGTGTGTGGTGAGTAGGACATTATCACCACTAGCAGCATAGAAGTCCCTGAGTTGTTAATAATAATAATAATAATAATAATTATTATTATTATTATTATTATTATTATTATTATTATTATTATTATAGTGGCTCTCGGCCTGTACCTGATGAGTAACACAGTGCATAGTCACATTCTTGAGTAAACAGTGTATACTTGAGGGTACTACTTCAGAGACAAGGAAATGTACAATTTAGTGCCTTTTTCTGAGAGTGTAGATGATGAAAACCGAGCTGATGGAAGTCAGTAGTCAGTCAGTAGTCAGTCAGTAGTCAGTCAGTAGTCAGTCAGTAGTCAGTCAGTAGTCAGTCAGTAGTCAGTCAGTAGTCAGTCAGTAAGGTTTCATGACGTTCGGAGGGGATCCGGATATGCGGAAGCGACTGAATGACTGATTCATCTGCATTTCTGTTGATGACCTTTTGATAGATTGGAGATATATTGTGCTTTTTTTTAAGTGGTATTTTTTGCGCAGATATCTTTAGTTCTATTGTGTATATTTGTCTATTAAAAAAATCGGAAACACACCCGCGTGCTTTTACAGTAATGAAAAGAAACCTTGTCGGTTGTACTTTTTGATCAGGCATTCAGCGCGGCCAGCTCCCGACCCGGCGTGCGTGGCTGAGTCGGAAGTGTGGCCCCGCCCTCTCACTGGCCCCTCCCACTCCCCCGAGCTCTGTTCAACATGGCCGCTAAGTGAACGCTGCTGCGCGTAGACCGACGCATTGCACAAAACGGCCGTCTCTCAGCGCGCCTAAGGTTTCGAGTCGTTCGCACGCGGCCGTGAGCGGCAGATACAGACGCAAGACCGTAGCGCATCGAGTTGTAGCCCGTCGACATGCTGTCCGACGGAAATAAAGGAGGGTAAGGGAGAGAGAGAGACAGAGACACGGAGAGGGGAGAAGGCTGAAATGTCCTAGCGCGGTTGCTACACAGTAGCAGTGAGACTGTATAGGGCGCTTTTCCCCCACATAATCCGAGTCAAGTCCGAGCGTTTACAATAATCTGATCTTCCGGCACGCGGAGCGGGTGGGTGGTGTCGCGTTTTAAAACCGGCGGAGGGTTTAATTTATTTATTTATTTCTTGTTTTTGTCGCGGTTTGCTGCGGGTGGGAAGGAAGAGCGTGGCCTTGGCGATGGGGGAAGGGGGATTTGTAGCCATTAGCGTCCGGATGGTAATGTGAACATCTCTGATCAAGCGATCCGAGTGGCGTGAAGCCGTGAATCGGTAATAAAGATCGTCTTGTTAATGTCGTCTTTATCGCCGTGCTGCGTCTCGGCTTTCCTAATAAAACAGCGCCTGCTCTGCGCTTCCCGGCTTTGTTACTTCTCAACTTTGATATGAAGGAAATCGTGAGACTTTCGGGAATGTTCCTCCTAAGTGGCACAGCGTCTCGCATGACTACCTAATCTTCCCCCCTTTACAGTCGTCTGAAACAAGTTGTCCGATCAGCTGCAAGGTGTAAATGTTTCTGTTTTAGCTGATGGACATATGTACACGAGTGTAATATCAGATTTAATGGGCTTTGTTACTAGATTCTGCCCCTGAGAGCGAAGGAGCAGATCCCTAACACAGCCCCTCGGTTGTTAAGGAGACGGTTTGGGGTGCAGCCCCCCAGGGAGAAAAGATTAGTTGCTGGCGCTGGTAGCAAATCCCCACAAATGTGTGTTCTGCACTAATATAAAATACACAGCCGCACTGCTTTCTAGGGAAATGTTCCTTTGTGGCACTATTTTATCTACGTGTCATGCTTTTACAAATTAGTCCCCCTGTTATGGGAACGGTAGATTCAGCTTTAGTTCAGCGCTAGTGATTAATGATGCCTTATTGATGTGGTAATTTTTCTTACTGTGTCTGATTTACTTCAAGACCCTTCGTCTTCTATCTTCCAGCTATGAGCACATGGCCTTAGGTCCACTTTTTGAATGTAAAGATGAAAATGTAATGGGACGGGGCCCCTGTCTTCTGGAGACTAATCAGTCAGTGCTGTCGTCTCAGAGGGACTGCACTCACTTGCACACCTGTTCATGGTATTGAGGTGAACAGCAGGAGGGGTGTGTGTGTGTGTGTGTGTGTGTGTGTGTGTTAGTGTTAGAAAGAGTAGAGCAAATGCGTGAGTGGTCATGGCAGAGGCTGCTTAAAGGGGCGATTAAATGCGATTACCTTGGCCAGCAGATCTCCAGCTGATAGTGTGACATAATGGCTAAATGAGGTTTGATGTTCTTCCCCTAATGGTGTATGCTACTGTTTATTGATTTGTTCTATTGTCCCTGGCATCCATTTCGCGCTAACATCTGTTGTCTGCCTGTGCTGGATGCCTTCTGTCCAGTCGTTATACCATAGTTGGACATGTTTGGTTGTTGGTGAGGTTGGATGAATTTTTCATTGACAAGGCTGAATTTTTATTTTTATTTTTTTTTGGTCTGCTGTGACATCCGTCTGTTACGGTTGTTTGACGTGTGTGTGTGTAATCTGTCTTTGTGAATGTGTATGTGTGTTTGACCCTGACATGCCTGGGTATCATTTAGCTGCTGAGTTATTTATAGTTATAGTAACCCAGATCACTATCCTCAGTCACTTTATCTCTCTCTCTCTCTTCTTGTTTTTCTTTTTCACATCTCTCACTTCGTGTAATTCTCAGCTGATATGCGAGGTCAATCAAATCTCAGTGCTTTGTTTAACTTGAGCTTCGGGGAAACCGCTGGTCGTAGTGAGAGTCCTCTCTAGCTTTGTATTTCTTGTCTATGTCTCTGTGCCTTTTTTTTAATTCTGTCTGTCTTCTCCTACCTCCCACTTTTTTCATATTTTCCTCACTCCCCTTGTGATGATATAACACTTGGTGCAGTCATTGTCACATTTCTCTCTCCCTTTCTCTGCATCTTTGTCTCTCTCTCTCTCTAGGGATGTAAAGCAGGCCACGGTTGCCGAGCCCACAGGTCCCGTCTCTATGGAGCTCCAGGAACAACCTGAGTCCGAGAGTGCACTGGCTCATCCTGCCTCACAGGAGGCGCCTGAGACCAGCGAGTCCCGTCCCGATGAGGTAATGAGACCTTCTGGAAAGACGCGAAGGAGCAGGGGCAGGGTGTATGGCTACATTATTAAATGTATTCAAATTGGCATTTACAAGTGCTTATTATTTTATTTAGTTAAGAGATAAGTAGTACTTGGCAAACATAAATCTAAACTTTATTAGCTGAAGAGTTATGGGCAGAATTAAAACAGCCAAGATGAATAAAATGATTATTTTTTTTGGTTGTTTTTTTTTTTTTTACTTTTTTTTTTTTTGGTTGTTTTTTTAAAGCTGTAAAAGTATCTCTCTCAGAGCAAGCTTTCCTCCCTCGCTCTTTCCCTCCCTTTCTGTAGCTGTTATTATATTGTCAGGGGTTGAGGCTGGCTAACTGTGTGTGAAATTAGATGCAGTCTACAGTTAGGTTAGATGCTGTGTGAGTGTGTGTGATGAAGAAAGATGTGTGTCAACAGAAGAGCTTAAAAGAGCTCGATGCACTCTTGAAGCAGGCCGGCCCGTGTGTGTACACAGTGTTGAGTATGTTTACAGACGCGTACAGTTGTGTGGAATGTCTTCTAAACTGCATTCCTCTCATAACTATTAAATACGCTTTTTAAAATTTTATTATTTAATTAGTTATTAGTTAACATCATTTTTGAAGCCCCATTCAGACGTGATTAAATTTACATGGGGTCCTGGGGTAATTTCTTTTTGAAGAAAATGACAGGCCAGATTTACCTACCGTTTTTCTCAAAACCCGCCTGATACTTTTAGTCTCGTCCAGATACATGTCCATGATTTTCCTTGCAGGTATCGCCTCACGTTGGAAATAAAAGATGTTTGACTGCTACTACTTGCCCTATTTAGTCTCGTAGCTCACGTTTCAGTGACCCTCCCACCAAATAATAAACACTTCCCTCATCGCGAAATGTTTTCAAGCTGTGGCTGGAACTTTGGTTTGCCCCAAGCTGAAGTGAGTGCCAGCATGTCTTTTCTACTTTGCTGCCTCTTCAACCACTTGGATGCCATTTTGTGAATATCATAGTGAGGAGTAATAAGGTAATGCACAAAATCCCTGATAAACTAATCAAATCTGAATAGGGCTTTAGATGAATAACTAAATGATCAGCCAGGACTTTATGGGTTTAGAAATGCAGACCTAGAGTCAGAAACTAATAAGCTGGAAAGGGATCAAAGCGCAGGTGTCATATTTTGTTGGTGTTTTAAATAGTTTCAAAATAGGGTCATCATGAAGTTGTTGAGCAGCCCATGTGTGTGGGTGAGAGAGGGAGGAAGAGGGAGTGTGAGTGAGAGAGTGCTTTAAATGTAGAAAAGGGAAGAAAAAAAAGCCTGACACAATGTATTGAGAGAGATAGCCAGACTCTCCTCTACCTCCTTTCTCTATTTTCTTTTTTTTTCTCTTTTATTCTCACTAGCTTTCTCTCTATCATTCCTTCCATTTATCATATTTTTTTCCTGTTATCCTTTCATTTCTTCTGTCTCACACATTTTCTGTTGTTCTTCTCTTTCTCTCTGCTGCTCCTCTGTCTTAATCTAGTGGTATGAACTGTTGTGTTTTTTAAAAACCCACTGATTGCTTTGTTATGAAGGTGCCCTCCCTTCTTCCATTGCTCATACTGGTACCTGCGTTACTACCGCCACCTCTCCTCCTCTACCTCCATCACGTGCCGAGCTATGAGCTAGCCCCCTCAGGCAGAGTCGCCACCGCACACTTAGCCTTCACCTGATGGAATCCTGGCGGATGATTGGCCCCGCTGCTCACTGCTCAAACTGATGTGGCCCCTGATAGGACTGCTTGGGAGAAGGCTAGAGAGTTGATTGGGTGGGTCGAGGTGGCAGCCATTTTGCCAAGACTCCTCCTCTAGTCCCACCCCCTGTGATCCACCTACAGATCCAGAGTCAGCTCACATGCCGAATGGACTTTTCTACGCAGCCTGATAGGCACACAGTGGTTTAAGCGCTATGGCCACCTGTGTTTGTCCTGCTCGCTGAACAGCATGTCTTCATGAATGGACTTTAATGAACTCCGACACCTTCTGAGCATCAGCTCTGCTCTACTCTGCTCTGCTCTCTCACACCCCATACAGACCGATCTGCAGCGGTTTAATGAGTCGAGCTGCACATGACTCTGCTCTGCTAGAACACATGAACAAGGCTCCAGGGCTAAGAATTAACCACGGACTCGTTCGCTGTTTCCCGAGAGATTGAGAGCTGCTGTGATTTACATGTGAGCAGTCTGCCAGAGGGCACTGACGTTTTTTGAGGAACCACACCACAAATGAACTTTCCGGAATACCAGTAACCATCACAAGCTCAAGGTTAATCAAGGTGGTGTCTGGACGTGGCCCGTTTCAAAGCCCAAGCTTGCATATGTTCAGGAAGTATGTGGCCAGTCCACTCATCAGCCTGTGACGTAATGCTGTCTCAGTGGATTAGTGTCTGCCTGAAGGGAAATAACTAAGGACTTTAATCGGCATCAGCTTGGAGCTTAAAAATGCCACTGTGGTGTACACTGTCTGCCAAATGGATTATGGACTAGTTTTGCTTTATTAAAGCAATTCTTTTAGACTGTACCGTTACACTGATTGCTCTCGCATGCTGTGTAAAAAGAAATGGGAGAGCTGTTCTGTGTGGACACCACGGATCCCAGAGACTGTATTTACACGGTTGCATGAATGCACCACACCTCATGTATGAGGGCCCCAGATAGAAGGATGCTCTCTGAATCATCTCCTTCTGAAACCATCAAAGACTGTTTCTGATTCATAAGAAATCACTATTGCGTCAAAGACTTTGTCATGATTCAGAAATCACAGTTAAAAAAAAAAAAAAAGCCACACATTGAAAAATCACTCCCACCAAAAGTAAAAGTCCAGAGGCAGTTCCAAATCAGCCGGCCAATCAGCACGCTCGGTTTGTGAGCATTTCTCGTCCTCACTCCTCAGCCTCTTCCGATTGGACCGTTGTTTCCTAGATACAGTGCACACTGCCGTGCGGTTGGGCCATAGCCAAGCCAGAGACGAATCAGGTGTCAATGGTACCAGGAAATACCCTTTTCTTTTAAAAAAAAAAAAAAAAACCCAAGATGTATTTATCTTTTATAAACAGATATCATAGTGCCTTTTTGGTTAAAATTGAGGGTTGATGTTTTATTTTGTGTGTGAAGGACAGTAGATTAAGTTGGGGGTGTTGAGGTTTTATAGCCTTATTGGCACTATACAGGGATAGGACTAGAAAGTATGGGTCAAGCATGAATTTCATAGCCTGTAAGTTCCTATATTTGAAGGAACTTAGTGTTTATTTGACAGACAGTGTGGCAGTTTATTGGACAGCCTCTTGTCTGTCACATGATTCGTTCATCTAATGTTGGTTTATTGATAGCGTTATGTCTGTTCTTTTTCCTTCTCTTCTATCACCCTCCCCTCTTTCCCACTGTTCCTCCTGCCCGGTGTTTGTGTCGTCGTCCTCCCCCTCCCTCCCTCCCTCTCTCTGTCTCGCCCCTCCCTGAACCCACTTGGGTCTTTTTTTTTTGTTTGTCGTCCTCTGTCTTTTCAGAGCACCACTCCAAAAGCCTTTGCTGCACGCAAGATTTCACTTACGAGTAAGTTATTTATTTTTATTTTAATTAAAAGAAACGTCTTCTGTGACAGGGTGCATCTGTGTCATTAAGTCTTAATTTGTTGGAATAATACATGGTCAATCACAGCTACCTGCTCATAACTTATCTAGCATACACAGAGGTGCTAATATGGGCAAATCCAGGAAAAGTGGTTGGAGAAAACCAAATCCTCTGGGTGCTTAAAATCTGTCTGTCATCAGACATTCTGGAGACTATGCTGTAAAGTTTGTACACTTTGATGGTGTGACATAAATGATGATGGTTTTATTCTATTCGATGTAGAATGTCTATTAGTTTTTTTTTGTCAGTACTACAAATTAGGTCTTAAATTATATTTGTAGTAGCATTGAGGAAAGTCTTTGATACTGCAGACACCATGTATGAGGCCCCCAGATAGAGGGATGCTTTGGGGTCTTTTCTCTCTGTGTTTTACACGCACGTTAATTTTGCCGCTGTTTTTATGCTGTAGCTGCTAAGCCAGAGGGAGCAGCAGTGGAGGCGGAGTCTGGGGGCGGGGCTGGCAGGAAGAGGCGGTGGGGCTCTAGTACAGCAGTCACTGCCAAAAAGCCCTCAATCAGCATCACCACTGAATCACTGAAGGTAGGAGATATTACTAGTTGATCATTATTACAGAACCATCTGTAATCAGTCAGTTGATTCGCATAAAATCATGCAGTTGTTGACTTGGTCCGAGCATTTGTGACACCTAGAATATAAATAATCTGCTACTGTATTACAGAAGTGTTATGAGAATAAAAACATTGTGCATGTCTGCATCAGTGATTACTTGCAGATTAACATTAAGTGTAGCTCTATGACGGTGTGATGTATAGTCGTGTGTGTTTCCAGTCTTTAATCCCAGACCTTAAGCCGCTGCAAGAGGCCGTCGTGGACCTGCACCCAGACGAGGGTCGTTTCTCCGGGGACGAGGACTCAAGTCAGCAGCCTGAGCGTGATGAGGACCAGGGGCTTCAGATCAGACGTACTGTAACACAGGTACACTATCGGTCTGACAGATCTCACACAGTACCTATCCGCTGTCAGGAAAACCCAGGCACTGTGTCACTAAATATGGTATTATGTATAGAATATGTCCTTTAGGTTTTTAGCTTTTGTTCTGTACCCAGGTGGTTCCATCTGAAAGTCAAGAGAATGGGCAGAAAGAAAAGGAGGAGGATGAAGACGAGGAGGAAGAGCAGCCAGAAGGAGAGAAAGAGAAACCCCCAAAGAAACCAAGGAGGGAGAGCTCATCAGAGGTTGCCATGGAAACACAGGAGGGTGACACTAAGAAGGGTATTTTTAGTTTGTTTATTTGTTTGTTGTTTTTTTTTGGTTAATGGCTGTTCCTTTCAACTTTTGTTTTATATGTGCAGTTAATGACATTAATGGTTTAGCAATCTTGTTGGTATCAGATCTTAATATCCATGCTGTTCAGACTGTTCCGGGAGGAGGAGTCTTCCATCTGTTCAAGAATCTGTTCAAAGTTGGTATTTGCTTCTAATGAATGGTTTGGCTGAATCTTTTTTTTTTTTCTTCCCACCCCCTGCTTACATTTTTTCACCAGTGACCCCTAACGACTCAGTGGTGCGGCGCTCCATCAGTCAGCAGAAAGTGGCTGTGTCCATCACCATCGATGACCCGGTGCGCACAGGCCGTCAGCTCTCACCTCCCCGTGGCAAAACATCCAACATCATCCACGTCTGCAACCTGGTGAGTGTGTGTATGTGTGTAAGAAATAAGCCCATAGATGTTTAACATAAATGCGTACTGTTTGTGCTGTAGAGGGGAATTGATTAGTTTCAGAAACATTGTGTACATTGCTTAGATCTTCATGTTTAGAGTATATATTTTTATGCCTTCACCACTAGGTGGTCGTTTTCAGGTTGTTCATTTGTGTGTCTGTCTGTCCGTGTGACATGAGATTTAGTGCGATATCTCAAACAACGGTTTAATGTTTGTAGTATTTCTATGGTATAATTGCCACAATCAGTGGATGAACTGATCTATATTTTGGAATTGATCCAAACATAGTCAAGGTCACAGCAGGGTCAAATGTTTTTTTTAAATAGTTTTTTTCCCCCAGTAGCTTGCTTCCTGGTTTTGTTTTTTTTTTTAAACATCGCCCCTGTGATCTTGCTTACAGAAATTGAGTCCGTTTTCTGGCTGTCTAAAAAATTTTTGCACTGTCTGTCCGAGATTCACGTTAGCGTGAAATCTCGAGAACCAGGTTTTAAATTATTATTATTATTATTATTATTATTATTATTATTATTATTATTATGGTAACCAGCTGATGAACTGATTAGATTTTAGTGTTGATCCAAAATAATTTTTCTGTAGTAGCTTCCTTCTTGTTTTAAGTATATTTGAAGGGTATTTCTGGCATACGGATAACAAGGACTAGAGTTGTTGATGGTAGAGGCATCCCTGTCTACTTCTACTTGTTCAACAATCCAGCTTTGCCATAGCAAAATATGTAGCGCGGGCCTTCTACAAGCAGTCAGCCACACATCCAACTACACCATCACCAAAATCACTTCAACTCTGCTTTTTGAGATATTGAAACAACTTTATTTATTTATTTTTAATTACAAGCAAGATTTAAAATGTAAAACTCAAATTAGGAAATATTGTAATCTCAGATCAGGAGGATTCTGCTGAAGGAGTGCATTGTATGTCATTGTACTGGAATGCATCATTATGAAATGAAAGGAGGTGTGTAAGTGTTTTAAAACACGTTCAGGTTCGACTCCACATCTGTTTGTGTGCGTGTAGGTTCGCCCCTTTACTTTAGGCCAGCTGAAGGAGCTGTTGAATCGGACCGGTGCGGTTGTGGAGGACGGCTTCTGGATCGATAAAATCAAATCCCACTGCTACGTCACCGTAAGTCTGATTTCTCTCTAATCTTACAGTTGCGTTCCAGGACATTGGCGGCGTTTGGTTCTGTACGGGGATCTGAACAGATCTCAACGGCGTGTTCAAAACTACAAATTGAATCGAATCTGTCACCCAAAATATTGTGAAAGAAAGTACTTCCTGGTTCAAGATGGCTGATGCTATTGTTTTCACCTTTGTACTCATTATTATAGGATTGTTTTCTACAAATCTCATTAACAAATCTGAGATTAATAAACATGACTTAATGATGCAGGTAGTCGACTAATCACATACTTATGTGATTGTGATCATCTATAATTGGATAGTAGAAGACTTCCTAAACCTTGTGTGATAGATCTGTTTATGTATCAGCTTATTTCCCCTTCCAATGTCACCTGTCTACTCTATTAACACTGAACATGGCTAGTAAGTAACGGGATTGAGTAGTCTTCTATAAAATGACAAAAAAGCTCACCACAAATTGAGAACAATACGTAACGTTTGTGGTTTGCACCATTTCTCTTACTTGGCTGTCTGATGTAATGTTCTGATCTCTGTGGTTTAGTATGCCAGTACAGAGGAGGCTGTTGCGACACGTGAAGCTCTCCACGGCGTGAAATGGCCCTCTAGCAACCCCAAAGTGCTCCGTGTGGACTTCTGTGAGCAGAAGGAGGTACGCACAGTTCTGTTTCAAGAGATACAGAGGAAACTATTTTAATCAACAGTCCGATCGACCGCTGTTTCTCTTTTTCTCTCCCCTTGCTGTTCTCTCACACATCCCTCTCACCCTCCAGCTGGACTTCCATAAAGGGCTGCTGACTGGTGAAGATCCACGAGCTGTTCCAGCCCCTAACCGCCCCGCAGCCCCTCCTCCACTCATGCCCCCGACACGGGAGAAAGAGCGCGAGCGTGAGCGCGAGAGAGACGGAGCAACTACGAACGTGAGGGACCAGTGGGCCGAGAGGGAGCGAGAGATGGAGCGCAGAGAAAGGACACGATCGGAGAGGGAGTGGGACAGAGACAAGGTGCGAGACTTCACCAGGGAGGAAAGGGAAGCAGCCAGGAGATCACGATCGCGTGACCGGGAGAGGAGACGCAAGGAGCGAGGAAAGAGCAAAGAGAAGAAGTCTGAGAAAAAGGGTAGGGTTTAAAATTCATTCTTTCATTAATGTTTGCTGTAGTTGTGAGTGAATGAGGTGTTTTTTTATTATTTTATATTTATATATATGTGTGTGTGTGTGTGTGTGTGTATGTGTGTATATGTGTATATATATAATATGTATATGTGTGTGTGTGTGTGTGTGTGTGTGTGTGTGTGTGTTACTGTTGATGTGTATATAGTCAAATTGTTCCTATAATTTAAGCCAGTGGCTTAAAAAATCTGTATAATAATTATTAGCAGGAGCCATTTGAGGGTTTTTTTTTTCTTTGATTGCTGAATAGATATACTGTTAATGCAGATTCCAAACATGATAAAAGATCATAAAACATCTAGCGTTTTAGAGTTAGAAAATATGTACAAATCCTGGCTAAATGTCTTGGTTCACATTGTGAGAAGTTCCACTTTAAAATACATACATTTTCTGCCTGTTGTGTTCCGAGTTTGAATTTTTCTCTCTTATCTGCTGTAGATAAACCAGAGGAGCCTCCTGCCAAACTTCTGGATGATCTGTTCCGCAAAACCAAAGCAGCTCCATGTATTTACTGGCTGCCACTTACTGAAGAACAGGTCAGACTCTCACACACACACACTTGTGCACATTCTCTGTCTCTCTCTCTCACTCACGCACACAACCTTAAAACATACACAGCTTCACATTTACGTGCTTTCGCACGCCCTTGACACACTCCCCCCCCCCTCTCTCTCTCTCTCTCTCTCTCTCTCTCTCTCTCTCTCTCTCTCTCTCTCTCTCTCTCTCTCTCCACAGGCGACTCAGAAGAGCCTGGAACGAGCGGAGAGGATGAAGGAGCGGGAGAAGAGGAGGAAGGAGCTCCAGGAGGAGGAGGACAAGAAGCGCGAGGAGGAGAGGAAGGAAAGGGCACGAGGCCGAGAGAGAGACGGGGGGAACGCGGTGAGCAGTGGGGGAGGCTCAAGCCGTCCATCTGAAGGAGAGAAGGACAAAGAGAGGGAGAGGGAAAGAGACAGGGAGCGGGAACGGGGTAGAGAGAAAGAGGGAGAGAAAAGGAGAGACAGCAACAGAGGCCGAGGCAACGACTCCAAGCCAGCGGGGGGCAGCAGACGCTCACGAAGCCACAGCAATCCCTCCAGGGACAGAAGGCGTTGAGTGTGTATGTGTGTGTGTGAGAGAGAGAGAGAGAGCGAGCGAGCGCAAATACAAGCGTGTGTGTGTGTGGTACTTGGAGGAAGATGGACACCCGTTCTTGCCGACTGCGCCCCAAATTATGAAGCGAAAGTTCCAACCCTGAAAATCTTCATTGTTTCATATGCATACACTTTTTTGGTAGCATCTCACACATTCAGTCACATCTGCTGTATATCCTTGTTTCAGGACATTTTTTATTATTAGTTCCTTTTTTGTGTTGTAGAAATCTTTCCCCTTTTGTGATTTTGCAGTTGATTACTGTTTCTCTGGTCTTAAACGGATTCGTATCAAGGGCTCGTGCAGATTCATTTCCTCGTAGTTACGCATTCACACACACGGACAAGGTTACACCTTTCAGCAGGGTGATTTTTATTTTAACGCATCATTTTCTCTGTCTTTTTTTTAAAGCCCTTGATTATTTTTATTTATAAATTCTAATTGGAGTCAGTTGTGGCGTACTTCCTTATATCAAAGAATTATTTTATTCTTTCTGAGTCTTTTAATTAACTTTGGTTGACCGAAAGATCCCCCTAAGCAAAACATTTTGGCCATGGAGTCGGGCTAATTGTGTGTTTTGGACCATGGCTTCATCCTTTCAGGCCCTGCTGCACTGAACAGTACACTGACTACCCGCGTATCTGTCCGGTGTTAACTCTAGAACGGTGCTGTTATGAAGGATAACAGGTGTTTAACACATCTCGTCTCTCCCTGTCCTACTGCCACCTCCCTCCGCATCGCCCTGTCTCTCCCCATGTTCTCCTGTTTGGGAGTCTGTAGTCCTCTCAGTTCTTTAGTGTTGTACTCAGAGTTTGAGATAAGGGAGGAAACTAACAGTTATAGATGAGAGGAACGATACATGTTTTAATGATGTTTTAACTTTTTTTTTTTTTTTTTTTAAGTTTGAAAAAGAGAAATTCCTATTTGCTTTTTGATTATTTTTTTTCTGAGTATGCCGAATGTACAAAGAATAAAAAAGTGACTAAAGGAAAGGTGGTTGGTGAATATTATTTTATTTATTTTTTTAAAGTATTTGGACTTGGATGATTCTTAATCTTTTTAAGGTGAGCAGCCAATTAAGATCTTGTCATTTCTCTCTGCCTTGTTGATCTAAGTGACACTAGTCTGTTCTGGAGGTTTTGAGTGTGTGTATGGAAGTGGACAGATGGTGTGTCCTTCTAGAATGCTTAACTGCACTATATCAGTATGTACAACAGTTTGGTGACTGGTCTGACATGGGTTTATTTAAAAACAAAGAAGACAGCATGTTAATTCTCCTTTAACAAGTAGTGATTCAGTAATGCAACAGTGGATATGACAAGTCTGGTGAAATACTTTAACAGCCCAGGTTAAAAAAGATAAATGGCCTTAAAAAATAATCAGTGTGCTACATTCATAAATTAAAATGCCTTGCAAACTGTTACATATCACAGCAAAAAGACTTGATTCTGAGATAGAAAGAAGTTTATTAATAAAGACAGATACAGGAATGTTTTTACTCTTTTGCAGAAACATTTCTTTAAAAAAAAATCTCTTAAGGTAAACATGTTCATTTAAGTGCAAAATCTTTGCTAGTGATATTAAATATTTTTTAAAAAAAGTTAAGAATAATCCCTTGTAATTTTTTTTCTACAGCAGATATGAGAATATAAACAGTAGCTCAACATGATGTTTCATTCTCCCTAATAACTTAGTAAGGTTGCTCCAACCTTGCACCCAAAGTTTAAAAATCAGCAGGATTCTGTGAATCATGATCTTACTGGCCACTAGAGGGACACATGCCTCCGTCTAGTTCCACACTTGAAATGTAGGACCTCAAATTTGAGAAATCAGTCAATAGCATCACACCACCTCTTTTCAGTGTTGCAATCTGCAGCATGTGTGTGCAGGTGGTGGTGGGGGAAAAAAACACAAGGAAAGAGCAAATACTTTAAAAACACAGTGACAAATAATCTTGGGTCACAAATATGCATATGTAATCACAAAGCAGTGTAGGTTGGTCCAACGGAACACCGGTCTCTCCCCCATTCAGTGTGTGTTGTGTGAGGGAAGGCTGTGAGAGGCGCACACCCTGCTCATGTGACAGGAGTGGCAGAGGAG
The DNA here is from genome assembly GCF_023375685.1 of Ictalurus furcatus. NCBI lineage: Eukaryota > Metazoa > Chordata > Actinopteri > Siluriformes > Ictaluridae > Ictalurus > Ictalurus furcatus. Next base: position 25,463,317 of record NC_071261.1, read on the forward strand.
GTGGGAGTCCAGGGGGAAGCACTGCGAGCCTGGTTTATCAGAGAGCTGCTTCCCACACTCCTGCACGCACACACACGGAGAGAAAACAACATACAGTGAGAAGCTGTGAAGTAAAAGTTGTTTTTGGTTCATGGTTATATTAAACACTTGTTAGGGGGCTTAACAAAAAAAGAGAGTCGAACTTATTTCTGGCTTCAGAATAATTATTGGGCCATCAGCAACAAATTAATTACTTGGGTTATTTTAGGTGAAAGTGCTATAAATGTGTACAGCTGTTTTATGCATCTGTTTGCTGTTTAAGACATAACCATACAAAAAAACAACTAGAAGAGTGACTAATGGAAAAAAAAAGGAGTTTAAAGCTAATAGTTTGAATCATGAATAACTCATTATAAAACACAAAACTGAGGAAGTGAGGATAAACGTGCAATTTGATCTCGAACACAAACAGGAAGACTCAACAACAGTGTGCTGTATGAGTGTGCTGTTGAAAGTAGGTGGGAAGATAAAGCGAGGTACTAAAATCATCTTAAGCATGCTTAACTCATCTGAGAGTTTCTGCATGCACGGCTGCCTCAGGAAATACTTCGCTGGTCTTTAATGACGGTCATTAACATGATGTGTAAGAATCATCAGGAAAAAGGCTAATGCATGCATGTACCCATAAAGTTAATGAGAAAGAAAGATGAGCATTCGAGTGAGCAAGGCCCTCGATGTGAGTGTGTTCTGACTTTTCAAAAGAAGATGAGTTGCTGAAAGACAATACTGAGAACGAGAAATCCAAAGAAAGACTTCAAGCTTGTGTCAGTGGGTCAAAATGGCTTGAGGCCGTTCCTTCACATTAGGGGGAACACGCCCAAATATACAGGAGAACTGATGACATAACACAGCTCCTAGATTGTATACAAAAATACTGCTCAAGAATAAAGAACGTACTTTGGTTTTGTTTCATAAATTAAAATAATAATAATAAATATTTTTTTAAAACTCTAATGCTTGTGCTGCACAAGCATCTCCCCGTGCTGCGGGGGTTTCCTCTGGGTACTCCGGTTTCCTCCCCCAGTCCAAATACATGCATGGTAGGCTGATTGGCATGTCCAAAAGTGTCCGTAGTGTATAAATGGGTGTGTGAGTGTGCCCTGTGATGGATTGGCACCCTGTGTACCCCACCTTGTGCCCGATGCTTCCTGGGATAGGCTCTTCTGTTTATTTGTCTTAAACTGGAAACTTTATTCAACATCCATCCATCCATCCATCCATCCATCTTCTATACCGCTTTATCCTTTTCAGGGTCACGGGGCAACCTGGAACCTATCCCAGGGAGCATCGGGCACAAGGCGGGGTACACAGGGTGCCAATCCATCACAGGGCACACTCACACACCCATTCATACACTACGGACACTTTTGGACATGGCAATCAGCCTACCATGCATGTCTTTGGACTGGGGGAGGAAACCCCCCGGAAGCACAGCGAGAACGACACGTTATACTTTCACAACGTATAATTACATTTACATTCATGTAAGGAAACCCCTGCAGCATGGGGAGAACATGCAAACTCCACACACACAGGGTCACGGTGGGAATCGAACCCCCGACCCTGGAGGTGTGAGGCGAACGTGCTAACCACTGACACCGTGTGCCTAACATTTTTATCAGTATTACCACAATTAATAGCATATAATCAGCTGTAACATCTGCGAGCTTAACTAAAGTTAGATAATTGGCCAGTTTTATGACCTCTGGTACATTTAAATCACAAGTTCCCTATTTATATGGTATTTATGCATGCTGTGATGGTAAATTAATAATGGAGCGATGATGTTTATTTGTTTATATTTAGTATTTTAATAAGATCCAGTCACGACTATGAGGCAGGCTGATTTGATTCATATATGCATACATTTGAAAGAAAGAGAAAAAATCTAGAGCTGTAATGTACGACATGACAACAACAGAAATACTTTAAAAGCTTATCTGAAATGACAAAATCAGATTTTCTTTGTTCCTATATTGGCTGAATAATTCAGCGGTCATCATGAAGCCTCAGCTCAGATCTAATTTATAACTCATCACCTGATTGCTTGTTATACTAGAGAGCTTCAAATTCAGGTTACAACTCCAAACAAGAGTATATAATAAATAAGTTAGTGCAGGATGTTTTTGTGATTGCTGCGGCCAAAAATGCTTGATTTTTTTTTGTGGAATACTATTGGAATTGGCAAAATTACAATCACATGAAACTGTGTTGCGTGGTCTTTCCCCAGTGATGCTTGTTGGTAATTAAGACCTTTTTAGCTGTACTCATGCTTGAAGAGGGCTTTTGCTAAACGTGCGATGTTGTGATGTCACGTTGGTCCAAATCTGCGGTAATTTTCGGAAAAAAAAAATTGCAAAGTCCTCCAAACATTGTGGAGTTTGCTTGATTTTTGCGTTTGTTTCTGTGATCAGAAAACCGTGAAATCCTGGAGGGACTGAATAAAAGCATAACATACAACTCACCTCACAGTGATAGCACTCAAAGTGATAGTCTTTGTTCATGGATACCACCCTGAGAATCTCCTCACTGCCCTGAAACACAAGACCAACACGGTCAGAACAGCTTTCTGAGACAGTAGTGTGTAATCCCAGTGTCACATGCCATCACCCCTGATTCACCTGATGAGTCAAAGCAAGAAAAACACAAAAATACAGCTGTGCAGGCTCGTGCAAATTTAAACTCGACCTGGGAACCATTTCTATACAAATACTCGACAGCATACACTTGGTGTAAAAGCAAAGAATCCCTCGCCAAGGAGCCATTACTTACCTCAGCAGGTAAAATCGGTTGTAAACAGGCAGCGCACTTAGGAGCGAATGTCCTGGAACACAAAATAATGACCTCAACAGAAAGACCACGAGTGCATACGGTTTTATTTGAAAAAGGCTGAAACCAGATGTCTAGACCGCTTCCTTTACTCACGCCTCAAAGTGCATCATCGTTACTGTGGCATGGTATAGTCAGACTCGTTCTCTTCTACGTTTGTATGAATGTAATCAGCACATTAAACGTTTGTACGCATCTAAAGTCAGTCACGTAGCTCCTGTGCTCACCTGTTGTAGTCTGCAACGCAGTAGACGTTATTGAGGTAGTCCACTGTGAAAGGCACGCCGTCCAGAGTCTTCGAGCAGACCGTGCAGCGGAAACAACCCGGGTGATACGAGTTCCCCAAGGCCTGCAGAATCTAACACACATGCACACACATGCACACACACACACACACACACACACACACACACACACACACACACACACACATATGTAGCTCATCTTGATATCCTTGTGATGACTTAATATTTGTGAATAAACTAGAGGTGGGAGATATGGCAAAATATCAACTCATGATATTAACACATTGCAGTATACAGCATGATGCGATTTTAATTCTAATTTGAATTATGATTTACATGCTTTTTTTTTGCTTAGCGTTCGTGAGTAAGTAATGAATAAAAACACTTCAGGACATGCTGTTCTAGAAATATAATCAACAGTCTGGAAGTGTGATGTGGCCTGAGTTACTGTTACCACCCCGAATTTGATTTTCCAACATCAGCTCGCCCAGAAGTGTTTTATTCCTCTTACACCACAGTGATTTGCCAACAATTACTCATTTATTCAAGAATGACGCATCATCCATCCATTTTCTGTACCGCTTATCTTATACAGGGTCACAGGGAGCCTGAAACCTATTATAGGGGATTCGGGGCACAAGTTGTGGGGAGTCCCCTGTGATAGGCCCTGGACTGGGTGCCAACCCATTGCCGGGTACAATCACACACACATTCACACACTAAGGACAATTTAGAGATGCAAATAGCCTACAGCGAATGTCTTTGGACTGGGGGAGGAAAACGGAGTTCCCGGAGGAAACCCCCTGGAAGCACGGCGAGAACGACACGTTATACTTTCACGATGTATAATTGCATTTACATTTATTCATTTAGCAGACGCTTTTATCCAAAGCGACTTACAAATGAGAAATTACACTTCATGTTGTGGAAAATTCATTCCTGTTATCACTTATACGATAGCAGTTAGCCCAAACATAACTGTTCCGTCACTACACTATCTATTTCTCTCTCCATGTTAAAAACACAAAAAAAGGAATAAAAACAGAGCTTGTTATGTTACAGAGAAACCAGAAAGTGTGAAGTCCTCTGTCCCTGAAGGTGTTTAACTGAGGCAGAAACTTTACCGACTGTTACAAATACGCCTTCCATAAATGAATTTCAGCACTGTGGTGCAAGGTAAACTGCTTAATGGGAAAAGGAGCAAAAACTAAATAATCAGTCCAAAAATTAGCATCTTATCAGCTACGTGTCAGTGGAATGGTGAAGTTCACCAGCGTTATAGTCAAATGGTCCAAATCCACACACACACACACACACACACGGAGAGATGCGTACCTGCTCCAGGATCAGGTGGCCACACACACAGCATTTTTCTGCTGCTGCCTGGAAGCCAGAAAACTGATAGAAGAGGGGAAATACAAAGGTGAGTAACTATAAAAGGTTGTACTAAACTAATTTGACTGCATGTATGATGAATCACGCTAACGTGTTGTGCAACTCGACAATAACAAGTCTTCAGTTCCAATCTTCCTTACCATGTAATCCTCCTTACAATACACTGATCCACCGACATTGTAGAAATCCTTGTTTCGAAGTGTGCGACCTGAGAGACGGACACAGAGGCAAAACCATGTCAACATGGACAGGTGGATTTGTTCTCCCTCGCTGTCTTTGACTCAGATTTACATCTTCATGATTACTTAAGCTAGTGTCAGAGGCTAGAGTCTGAGCTGATATAGTATATATTTATATATATAAAAATGGCGTGAGGGCTGATGGCTGACTCACCGCAGGACACACAGGTAAAGCAGCGAGTGTGATAGAGACTGTCCAGAGCCTGGCAAGCATTATCTGCACCATACACACCTCTTCCACACTTCACACACGTTCCTAAAACAGAGCAAGAACAATATATTTAGCACAAACAGTACATGATACCCTTTGATTCAGTTCAAACACACACACAAAAAAAGTGTTTTGTACTTCAAAGTAACACCCCTCCCCACACACACACACACTTCTCTAAATTGGAACATTAGGGCATCAGCCAAACAATGGCCTACTCATATAACACAACACAAAATCCTATCTGGATTCAAATGGCATTTCTGTGGCATGTGAGTCATGCATTCTTCAGGCTGAATAACGACCAGTGTGTTTGTTTAGTGTTTAAACACAGCCCCAAAAAAAGGAGCAAAATCTGGGCTAATAATGCCCTTCTGTTAGGTAACCTATTAGACTCCCTATCATCTAAAATGGATTCAGAGCACAAACACAGTCACACTTTTACACGGATTCTTTAACGACTTCAAGGGGGATTATTTCTCATAACAATGGAATCAAACACACACCCAACCCTGTTGATATAGAGTGAGAGAGCCTTCCCTCAGGACTCAAATACCTGAACTGCAGGAACACACGCCTGTGCATGCCATTACATGCAGCGAACACACACGTTCGTGCTCACTTCCCCTACCCAAACTACCGTGCCTCTCCTAGCACTCTGCTCTGACCCAATGAACATGCAGTCTGTAATTAGGCCCATGCATAGTCATTATGTGTGGTCGTAGGAGATATTTTTGACTGTGTGTAGTCTATTCAGAAATGCCTGTGTGTAGCTTTGGGCAGAGGAGCGGTAGATTTGCTCATGGGCATATGAGTGAGGTATGTAGGCTGGTTAGAGGCCTGGGCGGAGGGCACAGCCATAATAGATATGTTTGCTCTTTTCTGCGCTGCTCTAAACTGGGATCTTCGTTGGATTGACTCAGTTCCGTGGTTAGACTTGCCTTAACACTGGCGGTAATTTTTTTGCTCCCAGTCAGTGTGTAGAGGCCTGTACAAGTCACTGCAAGCCTGACTATCATTTTCATTCACTACACTGCTGCTTCATGCAACTCACACCTTAAACCTTCACTAGACTGAATAGCAGAAGTGGGAAAAGGTTAAACATCCTCACCAAAAAATTCTTGTCTGTCCAAGGCTGACGGTGGTTCCCTCAGAGACACTTGTTCCTCCTGAGGTTTCGCAGCCACAGATACACTGGCTGCAGGAGGTGCAGAGGTGGACAGAGGCTGCTCCCTCAAGGTTAGTCCTCCCAGCTGCTCCTCTCCCTCCAGTGTCATGTCCCTCAGTAGGAGGCGTGTCAGCTCCTGTTGGTAGTGGGTACCTGGCAGGTCTGAGTGCCTCATCCGCTCCCCTGTGCTCTCAGTCCTCGGCCCCCGTTGCTCTGCGCCACTCCACCACTCTGTTGCTGCTGGGGAACTGCCCGCTGGCGGGTACGAATGACGGCCATCTTGAAAACCTCCTCCGATCCCTGATGTTCGTTCTAGATAGTCCCTCCACACCTCTATCGGGGGTGCTCCTGCTTTCCCAGGGCCAGATGTTGTGTACACATGCCCAGTGGTGGCACCACCTAGCTGTGTGGAGGAGAAGTGCAGCGGCTGGGCAGGGCCAGACACGTGGCGACTGTCGTAGCCCAAGCTAATGCCGCTGGTGCGGTTACTGCTGCACGGACTTCCGATAGGACTTCCGCTTGTGCCGCCGCCGCCCCCTCCTCCTCCACCACCACCACCTCCACCTCCACTAGCTGTGCTGCTGGCGAAGCTTGAGCGTGGGCTGGCTAACACTGACTCCTGCAGGCTAAAGGAAGAGCAGGGGCTCAATGCTGGTCCGGAAGGAAAGAGGCAGGTAGCCCCAGCACCTTCATGGCTCCTTGTTGGAGGGTGCGAAAGCGACGCCGGCCTGCCGCTGTCCCACGGCTCCCCACCAGAGCTCCAGCGCTTGTAGAACAGCGCCTCCTGCAGGGAGAAGCGCTTGTGGCGTTCTGGTTCAGGCAGAAAGCTTGGTTCGGCAGAGCCTGAGCGGCTGACTGGGCCAGGTGTCGGGTACGGAGGTGGCATGGAAGACAGTGGAGGCTGGGCAAGGAGTTGCTGCCGTCTCACAAGCTGCTGAAGCTCCAGGGAATACCGGCGCTGGTTCAGGGCGGCTCGTGTATTCGGGCTGTAAGCACCTTGTGGGTCGGCATGTTCACCTTGAAGCAAATCTGTACGCCTGGACTGATCACAGGAACCTCGGCCTTCCACGGTGTCCGGCAGGTAGCAAGACGCACGCTGCTGAGGCGAGCGTCGCCGCAAAGGTGCAAGCGTCACTGGGTGGTGTTCGAGCGAAGGCCCAGATTCTTCCGGTACAGTTGGTGAGGTGGCGGAGGCAACACAGGACGACACCCTCTGAGAGTTGACCACCTTTGCCGATCTGGCACCTGAACACGTCTCAATGGAGGGTGAGCAGGTGAGGCTGAACTGAGACGTACTTGCAGGTGACGGGCTCGCCACTGGGTTCAAGTGTGTCACGACCTGCGCTGTACTATTTACACTATTACTGTTGTTATTTGTGTTTGAGAGGTCTGTTTTCTTTTTGCTAAACTTGACGCTGCCCGAATCGGCCAGTTTAAACTTTTGCTTCAGTTTGCTGCCGATTTTCTCCATGATCTCTCCAAATATCTAATAAATAGCCTGAATAAGTGTTAATCAATCAATCAATCAATCTTAATCAAACACTTCCGAAATGACACCTGAAAGACTACAGCTTAAATACAGGATCATAAATACAGTGTAAACACAAAGCGAACAATGTTCAAGTCTTTCTAGATCTACAGCAGGTGAAATGACAATAAAAAAAGGATTATGATAATAATAATAATAATAATAATAATAATAATAAAAATAATAATAAAATTAACAGTTCAAGACCTGTCTTGTATGTTCAACTAACAATAAATATCTCAGATAAAATAAAGATAAGTTAAAGGGGAAAAAACACGTTCTGGCATGTGGGCTACATCTCGGATTAATGAGACTTGAAGAGATGTTTGATGTGGCCTGAAAGTTTCCACGTCGCGAATCTCATGCTTCTGCCTGAGAGAAGGGAAGCATGCACATCCATTTGGTAGCGGGTTAATGATGCCTCTGCTCACATATAATAAAACGACACGTTTTACGTGCGTCCCAAGGCCAGACGTCCGAGCTTTTAAAAGCACACTAGTCTTTAAAACTAACGAAGTTATTTCGTGTGTAGTTGTTGACTGAAGCGCGATGAATGTAGCGGGTCACACTCAGGCTGCTCTCGGGTCGGATTTGTTTTTCTTGATGCAGCTGGAAAAGAAAAATAAAAAGTCTCCTAATAATTGCCACTTAGTCCATAGTTTCAGAGAAGTGTTGTTGGTAGTATATGATACCTTTAAGTCAGCTCACAAGCTACTTCTCTGGTCAAAAAGTTTTCAACCCGCTCCGTCTCAGCTAACTGACTCCAAACACGGGGAAGGCAGGAAAAAAATGTCGTTTTCTCCTCAGCTTTTTTGCTTTGTTTTTTTCCTTTTTAAGAGAAAAGGCTTCGTTTTCAGCAGTAACACAGTAGCCTTATATACGCTGTAAACCAACAAATAACGTGTACCTGAACACTGACCCGCTTCCTCGGCGCTTTCCCACTATTTCCAATCCTGCTGGAGAGAAAATGAACTCCAAAAAATAAAAAAATAGTGGAAAACCTCAAACAAGAGGGACAAAAAGAAATGTGCGAAAGAGTCGCAGACGCGTCGGAGCACTTATCCAAACCTTCTGGGAGGAAAACGAGCGTGTCTTTTTTGTTTAAATAGGAAAAAAAAATCTGAAAATGAAACAACGCCGATTAACTTTCTTTCTTTGCTGCAATTTCTCTCTACCTCCCCCTTCTTTCTTCTTCTGTAGCGTTTTTTTTTTTTTTTTTTATTCAGACCGGAACATCTTTCTTCGGGGCAGCGCGGAGGGATTTAAGCATCCCACAATTTCGTCACACATCTAAACTTCTCAGATTGATGTCGCCTGTTAGTGCGGATTTAAAAATAATCATCATCATCATCATAATAATAATAATAATAATAATAATAATAATGAATTCTGAATACAACCGCTATTAATGTGAAAAAAAACACGATTTGTTTGTATGAACGGCTGGTAGTTGCAAGAGACGAAAGTGGAGAAGAAGCAATGCGGATTCATTGTTTAAAAATAAGTCGTTTGGCAAAAACGTGCATTCACATTCTGGAGTCATGTGGAGATGTCGGTGTTTCTGTGTGATGTGGCGTGAAAGTTTCACGAGCCTGATAAAGAGTGAATGTGTGAGAGATCTCGAGAAACCCGAAAGGAAAGCAGACCAGTTTCTAGTCTACTTCTTGTTGTTGTTATTCCGACCCTAAGGCCTAGTTAATCGTGCCTTTCGTCTGTGGAATGTGCGGAGGGATACATCCGAGTGCCCGGGAACGTTGTGATTCGGTCGCTTGTGTGTATGTGCTTTTGCGGGCTCGTAACAATGTAACTGTGTGTGTGTGTGTGTGTGTTCTAAAAATGCCAGTCTCTGCTCCATAGTTACCAGTGGCATAAATTCCGATGGCAGTAAACCGGTTACCACACGGACACTTTTATTCAGCTTCTCAAACATAAACTACAGTGGTGTTTTTATAAAAAAGACATTTTCCCTACCCCGAAGCCCCCTTCTTCTTGTCTTGTGTGTGTCTGCTTTTTTCCTCAGGCTAACAGAAGTGTGTGTGTGCCTCTCCCTCGCTAGGCGCGTTATCAGCGAGTGGGGACTTGTTAGAGAGAACACACACATACACAGGGGATGTTTCAGTCAGCACTGCACGGCTAGATACACAGCAAGAATGCGAGAGGAAGAGTACAAGCTGTCGGGAGAAAACAAGTCTCTGCTCTGTGTGTGTGTGTGTGAGTGAGAGAGAGAGATTGCAAAAGCAATTCTTAATGAAACTAATTAGATTGAGACCGTGTACATCTACAGCCGACTTTTACAATTCACAAAACAAAAAATTATACTTCTTCCATTTTGCATGTACATTATTATACAATGGCACTTGGACAGAGCTTTGTAATAGAACAGCGAGGAATGTTGATCGTGAAATATTATTCCCAAACAAATACGCACAATTCTATTTAAACACTTTGCAGTAAGGTCATCCGGAACAAATTAGAAATTAGAAAAGCAAAACAATTCAATTAGTTACAGTTTAATTCAAAATGCAAATAGTGAATGAGTGCGGTATTATTTTTTTGTGGATATTACGCCATCTAGTGGTAGAAGAATAATTTAACTTTCTCCACAGAAGCAAGTTGTAGTACTAAACCAGTTTGACTTTTCTGGCTTGCCGTAATTGTTGTCAGGGGGATCCTTCAGAATCCAAAATGGCGGCGCCCTTGAAGCTGTTCTGTACTTCAGGTGAGAGAGATGTTATTCAGAAAGTATATACGCTTTAGAGCAGCTCCTGGACTGCACATTCATGAAGGTGATGATGTGTTTTAGAAGTGAATTTTAACTCTAAGTTTATATTCATTATGGCCTGATATTTTCGCGTGTTAAATGGTGCGCATGTTAGCAAGCTAGTGAGCTAGCACTGGCTGCTCAGGATACAAGCTACATGGTAGAGGCTTGATCCAAAACCGCATACTGGGTGATTCAGTTTGATCAGCAGTGATCCTCGAGATCACTTTCTACAGCGGTCTGTTTTATGGCTGCTGTACGGTTCCTTATAGTAAGCGATGTGGTCAAATGACTGAAAAAGCTCTATGGATGATTCAAATTAAACTGAGGTGGATGTTTGCACAGGAATAACTGACCTGTCAGAGATGGGATTTGAGGTTAGAGTTACCACTCTCCTGAATCCAGACAATCAGTCCGCTTGATTAGCCAGATCAGCTCAGCTGAATTAGTGCTACAGTTGAACTCAATAAGAAAGCAGATCTCCAGAAAGAGCGCTGGTGATCACTGAGATAATTTTTAAACCTAAATAGGACACTCTTCACTCAGAAGAGGATGGGTTCCCTTTTGAATCTGGTTCCTCTGAAGATTTACACTTTATATCACTCAGGGAGATTTTCATGGCACCTGTCACCTCTGGTTTGCTCATAATGGATCTAAATTTACATCCAGATTTCTATAAAGCTGCCTTGTTATAATGTCTGTTCTTAAATGTGCTATACAAATTGAATTGGATTGGATTACACCTTATTAGGTTTCCACACTAACTGTTGGGTGTTGAACTGTGTATGAATTATGCAGTGATAATCTCTTAACTGAGATCCAGCACATTATGTATCTGTAGTCTGCTGCCTTAAACAGGAATTGACAGTGAACACTGAGGCTTTCTGAAGGAAGGACCAGAGCCAACTCTACTTTTTAAAGATGCTCAGGTCCTTCAGCCTGTGTGTGTGTTTGTGTAAAGTTGCTCTACATGTTCTCTCAGTGTGTTGCAACAAATGCCTTTTTTTGGTGTGGAGGCGTAAAGAAAAAGTCCTACATTCTGAATACACTCATCAAGAATGCAAGTTCTGTCATAAGGATAAATCTTGACCCTCTAAAAGTGATGGCGGAGAGGACTGTGTTGGCGGAGAGGACAGTGGTGACGAAGAGGACAGGACAGTGGTGACGAAGAGGACAGGACAGTGGTGATAGAGCGGACTGTGGTGGTAGAGAGGACAGTAGTGGTGGAGAGGACAGGACAGTAGTGGTGGAGAGGACAGGACAGGACTGTGGTGGTGATGGAGAGGACAGGACCGTGGTGGTGGAGAGGACAGGACTGTGGTGGTGGTGGAGAGGACAGGACTGTGGTGGTGGTGGAGAGGACAGGACCGTGGTGGTGGTGGAGTGGACAGGACCATGGTGGTGGTGGAGAGGACAGGACCGTGGTGGTCGTGGAGAGGACAGGACTGTGGTGGTAGTGGTGGTGGAGAGGACAGGACAGGACAGTGGTGGTGATGGAGAGGACAGGACAGTGGTGGTGATGGAGAGGACAGGGCAGTGGTGGTGGTGGAGAGGAGAGGACAGGACAGTGGTGGTGGTGGAGAGGACAGGACAGGACAGTGGTGGTGGTGGAGAGGACAGGACAGGACAGTGGTGGTGGTGGAGAGGAGAGGACAGGACAGTGGTGGTGGTGGAGAGGAGAGGACAGGACAGTGGTGGTGGTGGAGAGGAGAGGACAGGACAGTGGTGGTGGTGGAGAGGACAGGACAGTGGTGGTGGTGGAGAGGACAGGACGGTGATGGTGGTGGACAGGACAGGACGGTGATGGTGGTGGACAGGACAGGACGGTGGTAGTAGAGAGGACAGTGGTGGACAGTAGTTACTATCCTCTTCACAGTGTAATTATGAGTTTGAGAAGTACCTTCAGTAACAGGCTGATTCAGCCTGGGTGGACAGATGATGAAAGTTGTACCTAGTTGACCAGGATACAAAGCTCCTGTGTGCTGCCTAGTCCCATGTTTTTGTTGCTTGAAAACCTGACTAATGACTAGGCTAAAATTCCTCCCCGAGTTCCCTGGGATATGCTCCAGGCTCCCCCTGACCCTGTGTAGGATAAGCAGTACAGAAGATGGATGGATGGATGGATGGATGGATGGATAGTCTTACTATCTTCATATATTTAAAACCATGAGGTGACTGTGTGTTGTGCTAAATCAGAGCTCTGCGCTGGACTTTTCTGAATTTTTCTATGATTCCCTCAGTGTATTTACATGCATGTGTAAAGTCTGTCATGTGTGTATGGTAATTAATCCACCTAGTAAAAAATACTCTATCTTCAGTTCATGTCTTGGCTGATGTGTAGTGAAGCAGACGGTAGGATTTAAAATGAGGAGCTCACCCTGTAGCTACAGCAATGAAAACTTTGTGAAAATCATTAAAGGCTGTTTTGTTTTGTCGTTTGTTTCCCCCCAACCCCCACGGACAACTATGAATTTAAAAAGAAAAAAGAAAAAAAAAATCATCCGAGAATGTGAAATTAGCTTGTTCTAGGCTATTTATTTTTGTGCATCTATATCTTACACATTATATTTCTATACATATTTCTATTTTAATGCTCCTGCTCTGTATCTGGTTTGTATTCTTCATGCTCTTCATTGGTGCATTTTGTTTTGTATGGCTGCTGTAACAAAGAAATTTCCCTCATTGAATGAATAAAGTATCTATCTACCTAGCAGGATAAGTAGACCCAGTAATATTCCTGAGCATCATACATTCAAGGAACACTTTACACAAGACATATAAGTGAGGATTCTCACACATTTTGCAATCAGTGGGGAAAAATCTATGGATCCTCCTTATAGAGTAATTACAGCTCAGGTCATTACATTATATTACAGAAAGCCTTAATAAAATCCAACTATTCGAATGTTAAACACACATTGTGTTAGAATAGATTGAAAGCGTTTTGTAGCACATTTCATGTGTACTGTTATATGGATGCGGTACTGGACTTTGTGAGCATAAACTTACGTTTCTATTAAAATCTCTTACTACATTTTTATGACCTTTATTATTTTTTTAAAAAAGGTGCATTTTGTTCTTTTATTTAAAGTCTTAAGGCAGACTGTGCGCCCATTTTCATCTACGTGTGTGGTTCATGCAGGGAAGAAGTGGAGACTGGAGTAAGTAATCAAAAGTCCCTTGTGATTTGTTTCTGTTTCTTTCTGCGTCCTTATCTGATGAGTTCACCTTAGAGTAAGATTACAGAGAATGACTTTCCGTGTGTCATATCTACAGGAACGGCTTGGCCTGGACTGGATCAGAGTACGGTCCATTAACAGATCTGCCCGACTGGTCATTCGCAGGTGAGTTTAGATTTTACATTGTTTAGATTTAACTTGTGCTGGTTGATATTGTAATAGGTCACATGATTGATTTAAAAACATGTGTGTATACACGCATGTATTTTAAGCACATTGAAAAATGTATGATGGTTTTGCTAAATGCTTTTGTCATTTGCACGATGCAGCCTTATCTGTATTCGTGCGTAAACTTGTGCTGCTTTGTCTCTGGGAAAATAGAGCCGAGGCAGTACATTTGCAATTATTCGGCTGGTTTGTGTATCTGTCTTTCTCCGTAGATGGCAGACCTGCACCTCCACTGAAAGGACAAGTCAGGAGGCAGAAGCAGAGGGAGGACTTTGCAGTGAGTTTTTTGACAGATTGTGTCCTTGTGTTCTTTTTTCAAAAATAATCCTTTGCAGTAGTTTTTCCATTATAACTTTGTGCAGTGAGCCTAGTGTCAGCTGTTCAATGGCTTATGTGAATACTGAAAGTGAACTGAAATAATGATAGGAAATTTATATTAAATAAAAACATGTATTTATGCTGTAAGGCATAATCCATGACTTGGGGTGTGTTATACAATTTTAATGCACGACATGGAGGCAAAGAACCACCTGAGTGCATTTAAATAGTGTAACGCACACCTAGCCATGGATTATCCCACTTACAGCATGGTCACTTGCCAGCATTGACAAGTTAAAGCTGTCATTGATGTTTGCAGTGCAAAATTTGACTGATAGGATAAAAAATAACAGTTAGTTATTTTATATACGGGTCGTTAGATTTAGAATTCTACCTGTTAAAGTAGTGTGGTAAGATTACATTTATTTGACTGAATTATAATAAATAGTTATTAGTGAGAGAGAAAGAGAGAATGAGAGAGATTATGTCTGTGCCGCATCTCTACTAATAATGAATCTGTGAGTTTAACTACTGTATGAAGCTATGACTGTGTGTTACTATGGTTACAACTGTTTATAGACAGTGCATTCATTTACAACGGTGATTAAACAGACTGGAAAAACCTGTGCATTATACAGTCTGAACGCACAGCTTCCAGCCAAATAGAATCTGTAGTATAGCTGATAAATAATGAGAATTGATATTTCAACAAGGCTGTCAGTACCTCTTATTATAATTATTATGTAAAATCCTATTTAAATACTTAATATAGGTTTAGGACTTAGTTTTTTTTTCCTCAAGGCATTTTGATCAAGTTAAAAGAGTATTTAAAAATGATTCATGCTTTCTAGTAGGAAGGTGGAGCACATCACCTCAAAGCAATAGACATGCAAAAGCACGACTTTATTGACTTTGCCTTTAATATTTGAAAATGTCTCATGGTTTCTTTTAAATAAATGTTCTAAACCATGAGAGAAGACAGAACAGGAAGAATGGTGACTAGTAGATTAGTCCATAAATACTGTCCCTAATAAGAAATGCCAGCAGCATTTTTAGTTATGTAATGTGTAACAAATCATTAGTCCATGCCCTGTTTTGCTGTGTACAATGTGCATAAATGATCAGTTTGATAGTGTATGTATTTGTACCAAAGCACTGTTGAATTCTCAAATGTTCCATAACAGCAGCTGTGCTGGCTGCAAGGCAAATCTCAGTTATTGTTTCTATAGTAACAGCTCATTTACAGGGACTTGTATGGCAGAAAAGAAACATAATCTAAGGCTAATAATAAACTGATGAATAATGTGTTGTTATGATACACGTCTTTCTTTGTTAAATAATTGATATGGTGAGCTTTTCTGTAAGGAGATGTTTATTTAACATTAATGGAAGGAGTCTCCAGTGTCAGCACTTTGTAACAGTCAGAGAGGTCAGAGTTTACGGCTTCTTGGTAACATGAAAAGCTGCATTTCTTTGTTGTTTTTTTGACTTACTAACTTCACGATAAATCTTGAGTAGGGGCTCATAAAGGAACGACTGTTTATAGCTGCTGTAACGTGAGATAGTTGTGATGACAGGAACTAACTTATTTCGGAGACATTTAACAAAATTAAACATAACTATAAACTTCTTTTAAAAAAAAAACGACATTCATTGATGAATAAAATCTGCTTTGGTATATGAGAAACTTTGTGTTGTGCTTGTATTTGGTAAATAATTAACTTAAGGGAGGTATTAGCATCACACCACCCTATTGTTGATTTTTTTTTAAAAATTTTATAAGAGCTGTTAAACACAACTGTTTGATTTTACTCCTCAGTTATTCAGAAGGAAATAAGCAAAGGGCTGGTCGATGTGTCTTTCACTTTACAGAGGAGAGCAGTGAACCTGAGTGCAGAGGTGGACCAGGGGATAAGGACATGGAGGGCAGAAAAGGAGGAGCAGGAGAGTGCGAGGGAGCAGCTAAAATCTTCTATGCTTAAACCTAAAGGAAAACTGTTATTAAAGAGCAAAAACAAATAAACACTGAAAAATGACAAATGTTAAGTACTTCATTGTTACTAACATTTATTAAATGAAAGTGAGCTATTTGTATGATAATATGTAATTATAATATCTAACCCTGCTAAGAGATTTCTATGTGACTTTATCCAACCATCATGTGTATGTAGTAGCAAGTTTCTGATGGACTTCTTTTATCCAGCAGGCTGCAGTGTTTCACCATTCTGCTGTAAAATCCCCCCAAAGCCGCCATTTTAGCCTCCTGCCTTCTCCCTCACTGAGACAGGAGCAAAAATGCCAGCAGTAAGGGGGGGAAAGAAAATCTCCATCTGGTCGAGTCACCTTTCATGTGATTTTCTTGAGGAACTGCTTCTGGTTGTCGTCCATATTCCATGTGAAATGCACAGTTGAATTACATTTGTCTAGACCGCAAAATACAACAGCCATTCAACACAGTCTAAAAATCACTTTTAAGATTTATTTCTATTTTGTAACAAGGAATTCCTCTCCCGGAGCCACCGGTGATGAAAACACGTTTGTCACACGTGTGCCAGGACCCATTAAACCACGGCTTCACGAAAAGCAGACGCAAGAACTCTAATCCAATTTTAAAAAGTGCTGAACTAAATAAACTTTTTAAATGAGCAGTTTGTAATTTTTAGATGCATTTGTTGCTTATAATATGAATTGCATTTGCAATGAAAACACTGACAAACTCTCCAACAACCCCTCTTGGGGAGAGCTTACTTTCTGGGCCAGAAATTTTTTTTAAACAGAACCCTGAAATGAAGAAATCAGCCAGATCCAGTGTATAGTAACATTGCAAATCTCAGTTTTGTAAACCTGTCGTTGCTTAGTCATATGATTATTACAGGTTTAAAAACATTTAATTATGTGTGTGTGTGTGTATGTGTGTGTGTATGTGTGTGTGTATATATATATATTATATATATATATATAATATATATTATATATATATATAATATATATTATAATATATATATAATATATATTATAATATATATATAATATATATTATAATATATATATATTATATATATATTATAATATATATTATATATATATATATTATAATATATATTATATATATATATATATATTATATATTTTATATATATATATATATATATATATATTATATATTTTATATATATATATATATATATATATATATATATATATATATATATATACACACACACACACACACACACACACATATATATATTTAGCTCTCATGTGTGCTCTAAGGAAAGGAATGTTTTTAGAGTCTGCCATATTGCCTCTTGCCTGAGAAAGTCATTAAGATGTTTCTGTGGTGACAGGATTTGTATCATCTGAGGACGCAAACTCAGAACCGTGGCCCAAGCTGAGTGTCTAAATCTGAAAATGTGTTACAGTATAATACAGTATAATAGCAGTTACTGTTTCTATAACTAAAAACTTGTACATTTATGATTAGTTTTCTGAGAGAGAGTTCTTTAATGGATTGAGCATCATGGAATTTTGAAGTGTTTATAGTCTTGAGGTTTATATTTGGAGAAGGCTGTGAGTTATCATCATCTCCATAGACAGCACTGTGAGTAAACTTCTCAGACATACAGTTTTGCTTATGAGCATTGTCTGTGATTGTCTCGCTTAGTGCGCTCTCTCTCTCTCTCTCTCTCTCTCTCTCTCTCAACCTCCGACGTCCTCCTGCTGATTTCAGCAGCCTTTCTCCATAATTATAGCTTTAGTCGCTGAATCGCAGAATTTTTTCTCTGTTTTACTGGACTCGGGATCTGGCTTCACCACTTTGTGTCAGCACTATGGGACTGTTTACTTTTAGAGGGTGGGTCTGACACAAAAGACCCCCCCCCCCAAAAAAAAAAAAAAGCTGACATTGAACTCACTCTCAGCTCACCTACATGCAATCGTTCTTCCTCTCTTCACACAGACCTACAAAAAATGTTTTCACACCTGCTCATATGTCCTCCGCATAAAAGCTGAACTGACCACCAAAACCCATTCGACCCTTTATGATTGAACTCCAGACTCACTCAGCATTCAGTATCTGGTTGGTCTGTGACCCAGACACAAAAACACAAGATCTTTGAAGCTGTAGCTCTGAATTTATATTTATCTTCTTTATGTTTCCTGGACTGAAACGTTTTGGCTACTATAGTCAACCCCTTCCACCCCCCCCCCCCCTTTCCTCTGCCCTCCTGTTGTTTTGGTCTGTTCACAACGAGACCCAGATGTTGCTTATTGTGCAGAAGGGAAGGTTAAGGAGGGGTTGGGGGGATGGACGAGAGCTAGAGAGGAAAGAGACCAGTCCATTAAGACACACATGCAAGAGGGACAGGAAGAAAGAAAAAAGGAGTGAGTAAAACCAGAGTGCAGTGTAAAATCCTAAGTGTGTGTCTGTATGAGTGAGAGAGTGTGAGACCCCTGTGTCTCTGATGTGGTATTCTAGCTTTTTTTAGTTAACTTTAAGGCTTGTGATGCCAATACACCCCCAGCCTCGTACTCTTATACCACGTGCATGGAGAGGATATGACTCAGCCAAGGTTATGGTGTCATGGTTTGGGCTAAAAGTTCTGATTCAGCAAAGTGCTTCCTGCCATGTGTGTGTATGTATGTGTTTGTGGGTGTGGGTCTACAGGAGTGCCAATCAACACACATTAGTGTTGAGGTTCCACACTTATACGTAAAACTCTGAGCGTAGGCTGACTGTGCGTGAGGAGTGAATAGTGCAGTTTCAGATTTAGCTTAGTTTGCTGGCAAATGCCAAAACATTGTAAAATAAGTAAATAAATAATAATTTTAAAAATGCACTAAAAAGCAGAATAAAGCCTCATACTGACTGTGTATCCATCCATCTATTTTCTTTAATACTTATCCTACGCAGGGTCGCCTGGAGCCTATCACAGGGGATGTGGAGCACAAGGCAGGGGACACCCTGGACAGGGTGCCAACCCATTGCAGGGCACAATCGCACACACATTCACACACGACGGACAATATGGAAATGCCAATTAACCTACAATGCATGTCTTAGGATTAGAGGAGGAAACCTGAGTACCCAGAGGAAACCCCCAAAGCACAGGAAGAACATGCAAACTCGTGGGATTCGAACCCCCATCCCTGGAGGTGTGAGGCACACGTATTAACCACCGTGCCCCCACTTACTGTATATATTACTAGTTAAAATGCTATTTTACACCAGTCAAGGAGGAACAGTATTTCTGCTATGTAAAATACAGAACACTTTTTTTTGTAATTTGATTATCAAATCAATATAAATTAAAATGCTTTTGCATTAGTTTATTTTCTATATTATTGTATTTTCAGTATAGAGAAAAGTCTGTTGCATTTTCAGAACATTACAGCTGCTCTCTGAACAACTCTGCCGTTTAACTGACCATTTAAGTGCCCAAGTTTTCTCATCATAAAGAAAAAGGTTGGAAATTGTTAATTGTGTCTGTACTGTCCAGTATACCCCTTAAGCCCAGTTCACACCGCACAGACAGACGCCAAACAATGCCGACAATCACCATCTTTTAAAAGTTGGCTGTTGGATTTAGAATGCTGGGAAACACAACAGTCATGTTCACACGGCCCCAACAGACACCAACAAACTTTTTTTTTACAGACAGTCAGACTGGTTGAAAGATAGATGATCAAATTTTTACAATTACTAGTGCCTTTACGTGTCGTTCATCATCCGAAAAGATGAAAACAGTGAAACAAAAGAGGTTGTGGATGAAGCCCTATTGGTTGTTGTGATGTGAGAGACAGGACACTTACTTACATTTATACAGAGAACTGCAGACAGAGGGTTTTGCTAACTGAAACACTAACATCCTTTGATGCTGAGCAGGAACACAAGGTGTCTATATGAGTTCCAGTTTACGTGAACATGATATGAGCAGAGCATAAGGACATCTAATGTACTTTGCATGGTACTTTAGCAGCTAAACTCATACAGTGATAGCTTAGTTGTGCCACTTCTTGGCTAGCGACACCAAACTAGCCTAGCCTCGTGTTAGATAGCCAGAAAGTTGGATATTTTATCGGTCTTTTAGTCCTGCAAACATCTTTTAAAAATCTTTTAAACTATAGCTCATCTATAGACTTAATCTAATCTGTTTCATCACCTTCGGATCCTATTCGCTGGATTAGTTGGGTGATTTGTAGGAGTATAGGTTTGTAAACCATGTGCATGATCACATGTAGGAACTGTAAATATACAATCTGGTCCAAAAGTCTGAGAGCACTAGTGAAAATGCTTCTATCTTGCATTCTTTTAATAACTGAATACATCAATGATCATTATAAATTATATTATTGATGTCAACTTGAATGAAAAGTGGAATCTTTGAAATAGTTACATGAATTTCAGAGCTTCCGTTTTAGATCAAATCCATCAGTGTTGTCTAAACACATTTCACTAGAAGTCATTAAGCGTGAGAAAAATCTGAGCTTTTGTACAAAGCAGTTAACCTGGTCAATATCACACATTTGCTTCCATTTAAATACAGACCTAGAAATAGTGTAGAATCTTGAATATTAAATATTCCAGATATTGAACATTGACTTTCTTTGTTTTAAACATTTCAAATTTCTAAAACCTCCTGTTTATTTCCAATTTTAAATGAAAAATAAAATCATGGATTTTCAATGCTGCTTCAGACTTTTGTATCCCGCTGTATATCCTTTTCTTTGCCTGAACAAATTATGGAGCCTCTCAGTTGTAATATTTCTCTTGATTACTTGCTTGGGAATAGACCCTGAATGATGCACCCATCCATCACAGGGCACCATGCATGCACGCTCGCACAAAAACACACACACATGTTTATAAGTGTTTAGAGTGCAGGGCTATTTGATGAGATACAGGTTAAAACTGCAAACAGCTGTTTAGGACTCTTTTTTCCACTCTCCAGCTGTGTGTGTCAGAGAGACAAAGAATGAGAGGGATTGAGAGAAAGAGAAAGACAGAGAGGGAGAGAGAGAGAGAGAGAGAGAGAAGGACAGAGAGAAGGAGTATGGAGGCTTTCTGGGTTGCAGAGATTGGAGATGCCAAACAATGTCAGAGCCTTCCCACCGTCTGTACCAGCAAACCCTCCTGTACACGTCAGATTCATCCCTCCACTGGAACAATGTGAATGTGAAGTGAAAACAAGTGTGGAACAAAAATGGTGTAAACATGTTTCTAGGTTCCCATAACATGTCAGTAGTAATTAGATGTCAGTGTGGGAATGTGATACCAAAAATAAAGGACAGAAACGGACAGGAAGCCTGATGATTTCATCAATATACTGTAACTTCACCAGTGAAGACAGAGAAAACAGAAAAGAAAGTAAATGAACAGATGGTGTGTGTGTGTGTGTGTGTGTGTGTGTGTGTGTGTGTGTGTGTGTGTGTGTGTGTGCGCGCATGAAAGAGATCCTTAAGGAATGGCAGGAAGGAGAAAGAGAGGAAAAACAGATAGAGAGATATTTGTGGTAAGGGGAGGACTGGTTTCAGTTAAGAGCCTCATAAAAGAGAACAATTTTGCAGCAAGAGGAGAAATTGGAGAGTCAGAGTCAGAGAGAGAAGGCGGGGGGAAAAGACGAGCAGGCAGAAAGGAAATGAAATGGCAGAGAAGTTTGAAAAAGTAGTTTAGGGAATCTTGGGAAGCAGGAGAACCTGCAGCAAACTTTTCAGCAAAAGTACATGTCGAGCTTTGCAAAGTCTGAAAAGGGAAACACACGCGTTCTTTCATATACACAAGATCCACGAAACACTCCCCATTCCTGACAAACCACAAACGGGTTTCTTCTCATTCTGTTCAGTGCAGGAACATGAGAAAACACCACACACACACACACACACAGTTGTTTTAGCATAATCAGCATTCCTGGTTAACCTTCAAACTAAGACTAGTAGAAGAAAGATTTAGATTAGACATAAAGAGGATTAAGCAGAAAAAAAACAAGGAAAAGGCAAAAGAACATTTCACAAAATACTTTTATTTCATTGTTCATTCCTGCAATACAAAAAAAAAAAGAAACAAGCTAGAATCACATTCCCTTCCATTTACAGTAAATCATCATCATTATAAATATCATTATTATTATCATTGTTAAGACTACATTTATGAAACATTTTGATGTGTATGTGTGTATTCAATAAAATACATAGCACCATTATGTTTTTCCATAATCAGGTTTATTCCTCTCTGAAAACGTTTGCTCCACCCAAAAGAACAAGGTTTTCTCCACAGAACCATCCAAATACAATAAATCCAGTGAGGTTTTTTTTTTTCTCTCTTTTTCATATAAAGGCACATAAACATTATTGCAAAAACAACACGCAGCAACTTTGGCCTGTCAACAGGGCTGGTGTTTATACGTATTTTTTCTGATCTTCTCCCAAACCATTTCTAGAATTCCTCAACATTATTTCAAATCTTTCATACAAGTATGTTTATTTCCTGTGGAACAACCTGATGTTTTTAACATTCAAATAAATTGAGAGTCATTTTAATATCAGTCACATTCTGCCTCTGTCCAGCAGGACTTGAAATGACTACGAATTTTTTTTTTTTAAAAAGGACTAAATACGGAGAACAATAATAACAATAACCATAGTTATAATAATAACTACAAGCGCAATCATTAATTACATTAATAACAATACATGGTAACAAACACTTTATAAAATTAATATCTGGAGATGTACCTGCAAGACAGCTCTTCTCTCGGGGTGTAAATAAAGACCGGCCTCCTTTCAGGAGCCTGAGCCACACGTCCTCCCTGAACTTTGACCTTTCACCTTTACCCTTTCAAATACAGCAGTCTCTACTGTTGAGACATACTGTATGTTTTGAAGACATCTTTCACTAGGGGTTAATATTTTTAATCCAAACGCAAGCGTGTTTGTGGAAATACGGATTCGTTTGGTTATAAATTCATCTGTAAATTGAAATGTTGGTTTTAATTTGGATGAAATCTTCCAGGATGCAGGTAATGAACGTTACCTGAGCGTTTCAAGGCACTGAAGGGAATATAAGGATATAAGGGTTTTGGGAGAAATCAAAAAAAAATTGTGGCTAAATTTAAGAGCTAAAACCAGAGGTGAGATGGAAATTTTACGAAAGCAGAAACAAAGGCATTAATCATACAGCACTGTGGCTGGAGTCGTTGGATTTGGGAGAGACAGACTACAAGAGAGGAAGAGGGAGGGCTGATACAATAAAAAGTGCTTTACTTTCTTTTAATGTATTTAATAAAAATGCTTTTTTTTTTTTTTTCAGTGAGCTCCCTCTTTTTCTCTGTAGTGTTCTCTCTCCTTCATGGTTCTATTCATTATGGCAGAGATGTACAAGTAACTACCAAAACAATACGCATTGTTCCCTTTTCTGTCACTTCACTTCTTCATCCTTCCTTCCCTCCTCCTCCTTCTTTTCCTCCTTGCTGTTCTGTAAACAATCTCAAAGTCCTTATCATCTCCATCTGAGCAAAGCCTACCAATATCCCCCTCCCCACACCCTTTCTCTTCACCCCTGTTATTGCCCCTCCATCCCTATCTCTTCTCGGTTTCTATCCCTTAAACTTTAAACCTTGTCCAGCAGAGAGCGGTGGCAGTAGAGGAGGCGTCGTGGGGTACCGTAGCGCCGGAAGAACAGCAATGCTCCCAGAACCATGAGCACACAGGCCAACAGGAAGAGAGGGAGCACTATGACTGCCGCTCCTCCAGGGAAACCGTCTGACTTGTTCACCTCGATGATGATGACTTCCTCATCAGTTCCGTCCGGCTTTGTAGAATCTTCACGCTCACAGCCCATCCAGTCCGTCAGGACAGACTTGGGGTATCCAGACTCTACCTTCATCTGCTTGTTGTTGAACTTCCAATATTTGTTAGCTTTGTAGAAGTAGGTGTAGGCTGGAAAGAACAGGACAGGAACTTCTAATCAGATTTTTACAATATATATCACAGGGACAGTTTTAGGGGTGTTAACTTGATTATATCATGGCTATGTACTAGTATGTACAAATAAAAACGTGTATATACTTATGCTTACTTACTACAGCATTAAATGAAAGTAACAAAATTCCTTGTCAGTTTAAATAACTTTCTAGGTCTCACCTCCAGAAGCCATAATACTACCATTATGCCAAACTCTAACTTTCTTGCCTCTCATTTCTTGAGATTTTTTCACTCCAAATAACTTAGGTTCAAATCATTCATCTTTTTTTGCAGCACGATGCTGAACATGATTATTTACACTTGTTATTATGGTAACATTCCAACATGATTACATAGTAGGCTGTCAGTAATATTGATTCAGGACTGGGGTTAGAATTTTTAACCCGATCTACATTGAATTAATGCACATCTCTCAGACAAAGAGAAAGAAAGTTATTTCCTGTGCTCATGGTATAAAGTGTACACAAGGAAGGAACCACATTGCTGAATCAGAATTTGTAGCCTAGTCATATCCTCCTAATGAACTTCACACAATACAGCTGGTTACATCTGAGGTGGCACCTGCTCTCCTCCACCCTCCCACCCTCATCCACACAACATGTAAACATGTATACTCATGTACCTCTATCCTCATTTATAATGGCTCCTTTGATATCATCGGGCACTCCACTCCATGTATTGATGGGTTTGGGGTACTCTGAATCCACAGAGCGTGTGTTCTCATTGAAGCGGTAATATCTGAAAATAGAAACGAAGACGAAAGATCAAAAAGGGAAGAGAATCTTTCTTTTCTTGGAGAAGAAAAAAAAAAGAGGTGACAAAATTAGAAGCGGAACCAACATTATAGGGAAATGATGCCAAATGATGTTACAACTAACATCACGTTACAATTACTAAGAAAATGTCAGGCTTTTCTTAGACTCCTGATACAATGACAGTTCCTAAACACAGACACTCACTTGCTTCCTCTGAAAAAGTAGGTGTTTCCATTTGGGGTGTAGAAGAGAGCAGCATCTATTCTGTCTTTAGGAAGGCCTGTGCCCAGCTCCTTGAAGGTTTTAGGATATCCATGATCCAAAGTGGCCTCGCTATACACCCAGTACTTATCGGCTACAGAATTAGAGAAAAACAGAGAGAAATGTATCCACTGATGTAAACATGAACTGAATACTACAGGACCAGAACTGTGGCTGTACCTTTAAAGAAGACAAATTTCCCATCCGCTCGCTCATACGCAGCGTTGATAGAGTTCGGCAGGCCTTTCCAGAAGTGTGCGATGGGCATGGGGTAACCCTGCAGAGGTTTACCATCCCGCATTCGCCAGAACCACTTTTCCTGTAGGGGGAGAGAGAAAAGACTGAAGCTGATTAATGATTTTTAATATACAGTATACAGTGTGTCACCGGTACACTATGCATTTGATATAGTATGGTAGAGAGCTTGAATGCTACAGGAATTCCACACAATCTCTGTTCTGCACAGCATTCACAATCCCCTCAACTGGCGTCAGTACTAACCTTAAAGACAAACATCTCTCCCCGAAGGATGGCGATGGTGTCAAAGTGGCCTTTACAGATATCAGGCCCAGCTGAGGGTCTGTCAGATTTGCGTGTGGGCTGCGGGTCAGGGGGGTTCGGCACCTCTCCTGACCGAGAACCTGCAGATGGATTATTTCAAGGTTTATTTAAAAAAAACTTCATTTACATAAGTGTGCATTTTGATATATATTCTGTTTTCAAAATCTGCTCAAACAGAGCTTATTAAACTTATACATAAAATATAATGGTAGCAAGTTCTGTCCGAGTTAATTGTACATGATGTTACACTTTTCTTTATAAATTCAGTGAAAAGTTACGAAGTTATGCTTGTACGTTGGCTCCTAAACAATCTGGTTCAAAGATTAATATAAAAATACATAAAAATTTATCATGAGTTGACAGGACAGGACTGCGTGCAGAAAGAAGGCCTCCTTGTTTATTTCTATTCACTGGAGCCATGAGTTAAAGTGTACTGGGCCCTTATGTAAAACAGACGAACCGTAAATCTGCTGTATTCCACGTCTGTCATCATCAGGAAGCACAAAATTCTCTGTATCCACCCACTGGTAGAACGGGGCCATGATGGCAGAAGGATCCCCAGAGTGCTCTAAACCCAGCGCATGACCCAGCTCATGCACTGCTACCAGGAAAACATTGTTCCCTGAAAAGGGGAAGGAAATGAGAACCAAAGATAATGTGGAACATCACTGACAAATCTGATGAGGTAATCCATCCTCTTTCCTACATCCCCCATGTTTACCTTCTTCCCTATTGTCAGTTGTCCAAGGCTCTGCTGCGTCAAAGTGCGTATCACCTCCGATCGCTGGACCAGGGAAGTAAGCGTGGGCCAGGAAGCCTCCTTCCCCATCAAATGGCGTGCTATCACCATGGTAGCCCTCAGCGAAGGAAAGCATGATGTCAGCGAACCTCTCTGGCCGGTCTCTGATCTGGTAGTATGGAATTTCCCGAAACTTTAATGGTGTGACCGACTCCCAAACCTTGAAGGCCTTCCGGATGGCCTCATAAGTAGCACGTTCACCCACTTTAGGAGTGTAGTTCTGGATGCTGTTCAATACACCAGTGAATCAATATTAATACAATTCATACCCAAAATTAAAATCAGAAGAAAAATTAGTGTGAATAATAAATGCTCCTTTAATGTTATTTGAATGCTAATGGCTGTGTCTCACCTGAAGGTGACCTCTGCTTTGTTCCACTTCTGACCCTGAATGACGTAGCGTCTCTTCCTCAGGTTGCTCTTCTGCTCACTGCCAAATTTATCTGGAACCCCACAGCGTGGTCGCTGCATTGCTCTGAAAACAGGATCACACATTTATACTTCACATTAGCCTTCTTCAGACAGTAGCCTGGATATATGCTCATGTGTATGAAACATGTCTGTTTGTGGAAATGCCATTTTCTCATTGGTTGTTGATCAGTTTATTATTTTACCACCAGTAGCCTGTTCTTTGATGGGATCTTTTGAGACTAAGACCTACTCGATTGTTTCAGAGTCCATGGTTCCTGTGATGGTGAGGCCATAGAACTTCTGCATGGCGGAGATAGCAGAGGCGATAGCCTTAGGGGAGCGTATAGCCTGAGCACGCACATCACCAGGAGGAAGGTATCCATACTGCTGTAGCCATATCTGAGAGGGAGACCAAAGTGCAAGAACAAAAAAGAGAGAGGAAGATACATGATGTCATGTAATTACGGTCATCAAACATAATTAGTTCAGAACCTACATTATTCTATCTACAGCTGCTGAACCACTCTTCCGATTACTTCAACATCCCAACCTCACACAATTCCTTGAAATGAATATAGGGAAATTAACTCAAACAGCCAGAATCAGCATGATAAATCAGTGGTAAAGAAAAGATGTGTGTGTCAGCTCTTTACTATATATGAGCTTGAAGAGAAGTATGTTTGTCTTCTTTTGAACACAGAGGAACCAGAATGTGTAGGAGTGTTCCTCGTCTGTGTGTGGCCTTCATTGAACTTGTGTAGAATGACGCCAAGCTGACTTTCTTCCAGAAACAGCATGTGTTAGCAAGAAACAAATGACAAATATAAACATTTCAGTGAAAGAGAGAGAATGAAAAGAGGATCAAGGAAAACCCAACAAAATAAAATGCATAAAAACTAATTACTACATACACTCAGTATATACTCAGTGCACGGAGTCTGCTCATAGAGCTTCAAAGGATCACACCCTCATAAACAGCGCTTCGTTTTGTGTGTGACGAGAGCAAAACTAAACAAGTCTCTTAACTCAAATACACACTCCCTTTAATAGCCCATCAGACACACAGACGTCTGTTTTAGGCCATTCAGCCTAAAGAAATGGTCTAATCTAGCCACTCTATCTCTACTATGGCACTGATGTTTAGCAAAAGTTTCAGTGAAATTGAAGAGAGACGTCACAAAAATGGCTGGTCTGTTCAAAATCAGTAGCCTGGGAAACACTACACCCTTAACACACAGAGCATTCACTTATTCAGCCAGAAAGACCATAAAGACCTAGACTCAGGGCGCGGTAAAAAAAGATCAACGCCCCTAAATGTCGTCCTGGGTCATATCTAGGTCAAGAGATATGCAGACTGCACCAAAAACAGGCTAGTGAGCATGAATGCCTTAGAATTTTCAGTAGTATTTCCATTAGGATGCAGAAGGAAGTGTGACTGTAGCTTCGGTTAATGCTTCAGACAATGTCTGTCTCCACTTTGACCACAAACTCAGTCAGAAAAATTACAAAGAATTCTTGAGTAATACTTCAGACCCCAAACCTCAAAACTGCTCCCTTCCTCTTATTTCTCCCATCTATCTTGTAGCATTTATCTCATATCCACCTCCACAAGCTTATTAAGGTTCACTGGGGAACCACTTAAAAACACCATTGGTGTATTAATAAAGGATATATATATATATATATATATATATATATATATATATATATATATATATATATATATATATATATTATGAATCTTTTGTTAGGGTGACCATACGTCCTCTTTTTCAGACCTTAAAAAAGCGCCGGGATTTCTAAATTTGAGAAAAATTTCATGTCATTTAATTTCATTATGATGTGCTTATGGTCTAATACTGCATTATGTGTGTACGCACATTTGCGTTGCTTTAACCCCTCTCTGTAATTCCCACCTTCTCGCACACCAGTTGGTCGATTATAAAAGGCTTGCAGAAACTATTGGCCAAATTCCTGCCTCTCAACCATTAGCCTATTCTCAACACGTGAAAGTGAAGCGCTTTTGTGTACTGCGTCAAACAATAGCTTGACAATAGCAGCAAATGACAGCTGTCCTGAGTCAAAGCAATGCCCATGACCATATAAGGTCATTTTTAATTTCATGTTATCACATTGCTTCATATTAAATGGTCATTCAAATGTGTAAATGAAGGCAGAAGATACACTTGTGGCATCTAATATTTTATTTTATCCCATGGACATTCAAAAGAATGTAGGAATTTATACATGTATATATTTATGTGATGCTAATAGTGTGTCATTTTCAGTGGATTCAAATCTGCATTCATAGTAACACTGTTCTGAATGCTATTAAAACACAGGGAAATAAAGGTGACCTCTCTTTGGAAAACCAGAATATGATCTCCCTAACTTTTGTGATGTAAATTTTTATTTATTCATTTATTTATTTTCTTTAAACAAATCTAAACATTGAATATGTCTTAAGCTCTAAAATATGCTGTAAATAACAGTATTTTAGATCATATTGCTTTTTTCTTGACTTTATTTACATATGTGACCTTGAAGTAATCCAAAACTAATCAGATTACATTACTTTTATATTGTGATACTTGGATTACGTTACTGAATACATTTTCTATGAAGTAATTTGTAACTGTAATAGAATACATTTTTAAAGTAACCCTTCTAACCCTGTATGTATATATGTGTATATATATATATACACACACACATATATATATATATATAAATATATATATATAAATATATATATATATATATATATATATATATATATATATATATATATATGTATGTGTGTGTGTGTGTGTGTGTGTGTGTGTGTGTGTGTGTGTGCATTGTGTTTTAAATGAAAACAAAAGATGAGAAGTTTGTAGGACATATTGTACACACACTCAGCAAAAGGGAGTCAGGGTGAGACAGTAATATAGGAGGAGACTAGAGATTTCCAAGAGCTTAAGACAGTTTTAACGTCTATGAGCTCAATGCGTAGTCATTCCAAACACATAATTAGTCGAACAGTTAGGCTAAAAATTGCATATATCCAAATCCTACATATCAGACCTACTGAAGTAATTTTGAATGGCTTGCACAATCAGCCTCAATAGCATTGTAAAGTAACTCACATATGACAGAGTCACCACTTCCTGGTTGTGTTATGTGTCTGGAAATTAACTCTTGTTAAGGGCTTTAGTAAACGATTGCATTACTCTGTCCCACAAAATTATCAAAAGAAAAGTCACATTTGTGATCAAATTCCACTTTTACAGACTAAACATCACTGCACACACTATTCTGTTGAAGCTATGATATTCTGAACTTTTCGAAGGAGGGAATGGTTCATGTTTAATGTTGCATAAGTAAGTACAGAGTGCTGCACTATATTTTAGCCTTAATCTGGTCAGTATACTTCGTTTTTCTTTCTCTCTCTCTCTTGCTCCATTCCTCCCACTCTCTGACTGCTCCCTGTGTGTTGCCGCTACGCTGTGGTCTTTTTTCCCAATGCTGGGAAAAAACACACTCCAGCTCAGAGGGATGAAAAAGTCCCCCCCTCCTCCTCCTTTCCTCCTCTCTCTTCATCTCATTTAGCTAGCTACCCCTTCCTCTACTTCTCTTTGTCTTCCTCCACTCTTCCTTCTTTGTTCAATATGTATCCTTTCATCCCTCTTTTCCCAAACTGTTTCTCCTCTCCTCTTTCCTATATTCATGTTTTTTCTCTCTGTCAGAAGACCTCTCTCACTTCTGACTCACGAGGCCTCAGGTCGCTTCTTACTGCTGCCAGCAATCCCAGCATGCACCAGGCCTCTGGAACACCCAGCAGTGAGCGTCAAAGGTTCTATTTAGAAGCCTTTACTGACTCCTCTGACTGGGGAAGAGTCAGCGTGTTGGCCTCTACGACACAGACAGGTAGGCTTTATTAAGTCTCCTGCACCCCAGTCAGTCTGGCGAGGCTTTATTTATGACAGAAACATCACTCACATCAGGATAAGTGCATTGCTTAGACATGGAGGTTAAGTTATTCATACTTAAACGACCACACATCAAGTAAAAAAAAGATAGTAAACTGGGGAAGCTGAAAGAGCTTGGCAAAGTAGATGTTAATCTGCTGTAACATCATTACAATACAATGACAGTTCCTGAGTTTCACCTGCAGAGTAAATGTATGTAAAACATACAAATAGATTCGACTAAAAAAGCAAAAACAAATCTTTCACTTTAAAAAAATCTTTTTCACTTTTAACTATATTATCTGTTAGTAAACTGTACACTTAATTAATTGTCTTATAAATATAAAGATGACTCCCCATCATGACCTGGTTCTAATTGAAGGGGAAAACTTACAGTAAATGCCACCTCTGATGCTAAGCGCAGCCATATGCTATGACCTCACCTACAGACATGCCAGGGCGGTAAACATATGCCTTCTCTTAAGCTGAAAGAGACCTCCTCCTGTGCTCTGCCACTCTCTGATTGCTGACTTAATGCAGTAAAATTAGCCCAATGTACATTTAAATTACATTTACATTTCACTCACACTGATTATAATAAGACAAACACATATTGCATTTTCCAAGAGCTCCAAGATGTTCTGAGAACTTTGTTTTCCCGAAAAACAGTCTTGCAGTGTTGCAACATCTTGGACATGTCCTTACTAATGACACGATATGGAAATGAGCCATCCGAGTGCCTTGTTTAATTGAAAAAACTGCTGACAGAGTGTTCTGAAGGAAGAAAACATTGCAGAACGAGTTTAAAGCCTGAAACTCAGTTACAGTTGGTGTTTGAATTAATAGAATATTTGGACTTTGAATTATGAGTGAGAGAGAGAGAGAGAGAGAGAGAGAGAGAGAGAGAGAGAGAGAAACAGACCTGCTTGAAGTACTTAAGATTGCACAAGCATACATAAATGATAGGAAACTCGTTTTTTAAATTAGAGAGAAAGAGAAAGAGGGGTTATTGGAAGCAATCGGATGCAAATAAACAAAAACAAAGGCTTAAAACGCTAGCAGATTCCTGAAAACAAAGCAGAACCTACAACGAAATGAGGAAAAGAGGCAGCGGGGGCAGAAGTTTGCTGAATTTGACTTGGAAAGAGACAGACCGACTCAGTTGTTCCCCTCAGACTTCTGCCAGCGGAAAAAACAGGGAATTGTGGTCATCAGTGCCTGAGATTTGGTCTCAAACAGCCAAATGGTGGCTCGGATCACTGACCTATTTAGTGTCAAACTCACCTGATCACTGGCTCAAACCACAGCAACAGTTTCAGCCCAGTTTCACAAGCTATCACATTCAGAAAGTGAGTGAAGTCCAGGAAATTATATTAAATAAAGTACATGCTCTGTACACTCTCCAGTCTAAATCTGGAGGTCATAAATTGCACTCATAAAAAGTGCTTGATCATCATGATTGACAGTTATTTACTTTCAGCATATTTAAACATAGTAGTTGTCAGATTTGAGAGATTCTATTTATTATTTTGACTTGTAGCAGTGTTTGGATGTGAGAATGCACATTTACAGACACATCCAGCCTCATCGCTACTCACAAAAAATGAAATGTCGGTGAGGAATTGATTGCATTACATCTGAAATACTACTTAGAGTAAATACTAGGGGAATCGGCTCTCTGTGAGCTGCAGACTGTGGAGGTGGAGAAAAAAACAAGAAAGCAAGAAGGCAAGAAGGCAAGAAAGCAAGCAAGAAAGAAAGAAAAAAAGAAAGAAAGAGAAAACCATCCAACCATTTTCAATGGTTTATAGTTCTTTTCTTTTTCTTTTTTAATAAAATGTTACCAGCACCTGTAACAACACCAATGTTGGACCATGGGACTCTAGCTTTAAATACTGAACTATACATTATGGTTGAACATGATTGAACATGATTA
Organism: Ictalurus furcatus; assembly: GCF_023375685.1. NCBI lineage: Eukaryota > Metazoa > Chordata > Actinopteri > Siluriformes > Ictaluridae > Ictalurus > Ictalurus furcatus. Next base: position 25,496,108 of record NC_071261.1, read on the forward strand.
AAAAATGATGCATAATGACCTCAATTATAATGAAAAAGAAAAGCAGACTTTGGGTGTTTTTATTTACAGTTTAGCCAGTAAGAACTAAAGACTGGCTGACTTAACATTACACCAGCTTGACTTTTCAAAGCACATTATACCATTAAATACCTGGTATTCGTTTTCAACGGAACTGTTTATAGACTGTTGTACTACAGCCAACACTAGTTCAGCAAATTCCTTTTATCCTATATACATTTAAGCCAGACGGGGTGCAGATGTGGTTTTAACATATGGGAATTAACCTCCACTGTGACCTTTCATTTGGATCACATGACTCCCTCGTGACTCCAGGCAGAGAGACTGTTATCGTCTGTGGAAACCTGGAACAGCCTTGTTTCAGCCAGCTAGGCTGAATTTTCCACTGCTAGCCTTGGCTGACTATCACAATGTGAAGAATGGAAAGAGGAGGCAGGATGAAGAGATGCTCAGAGATTTAGATGCTCATGCAATCCTTCTGATCTGTCGAGTGTTTATTTTACCTAGATTAATGCCCTGGCTTGCATTTGAGTCAGATGTTCCAAAACTCTTACTTACTTGTTTACTGAATTTTTCTCTCCATCCCTATCCCTGCTCTTTAATTTTTTTTCCTGCTCATCCAACCTCTGTGTATCTGCCAGACAGTCATCTCTACTGCTGGATGATCAGATGTTGCATGTAGCTCAAATATACACAATTGGTGTCAGCTCGAGATGTCCTGCTTCTCTGAAGGCCTCTTTCTCAAGTATAGACTAGTCAGTGGCTGACAAGGATCTTCTGAATACCTAAAGTCTGGGTCATTTAGTATCAGTGATGTGCTAATGACCAATAGCTTTCTCGAGGCTCCATTTGGAAACTTTTATGAAAAGGAAACCCTGTTGGACCCTCAGCTGTTTAGCTCTTGGACTGGACTATCACTTGTATAGTGCTTTAAAAAAAATTGATCTGAAGGAGGCAGCACATGATTCTGCCTAAGATTAACAGTAATACTCAAAACAACAGCTACACAGGTTTATATAACTAAACTCTTTAATCCTCCAGCTACCTGACAAACCAGACATTCTTCCAGAACCTCTCCATGACTTAACACACAGCCCAACTTTAACTCCAAAGTGTGTGCTTACACTCCTGTATCACAAACCCACACAAAATGTAAGCCTAAACTTAAACGTAACCGTAGCTATTGAATAGGACACAAAAATTTATTGCCACTTAAATAAGTATGATTTTATTCCTAATCTTACGATGAACTGATGTGTAGTTCATTACTCCAAAAAAAAAAGGAAAAAAAAAAAGAGTATAGACTAGTCTACATTATTACATCATATTACATTGTCAAAAAATATTAAATATAATCTTGGGGGAAAAAAATATGTTCATGTATATTGTACATGATGTACACATTTGATGTACTTTAATGACAAGTCAAGATTAAAACACATGCGACCTCATCACCTCACAATGTAGTGTGCAATTCTAACTGTTTGCAATGTGTGTGTGTGTGTGTGTGTGTGTGTGTGTGTTTGACAGAATCCTCACCTCTGGTCGGACTTCTTTGTCACTGCTCACACCCAGAGCAATGAGCGCCAGCCAAAGCACTGACCAAGTGACCTCCATCCCGAGCCTCCAAAAAAGACACAATAACTACCACTATAACTGCCACCAGCACCCTGTGCCCTGCCTAAATCCCCCTTTCCTCTTCCGACTTCTGGTTTTCCTGAGACTGATAATTCCAAAACTTGGAATTTTTCAAAGTTTTGAAAATCGTCCTCGTTTGTCCAAAAGTGAAAACTCTGGAGGAATGCCCCAAGGCTGGAAAGAAGAGAATCTACAGACTTCAGTAATAATCGTGCCTTAAAACGCTGTGTACAAAACCACTTTCAGGAAAAACACAATATCACTAGCGGAGATCTGCGAAAACATGTTGGTCTATAGTCTAAAAGCGATCGTGTCTCATCTTGTCTGCATTTTTCTCTTTTGTCCTCCGGAACTGATCTCTCGCTCTTGTAGCCAAGTTATATGAGGAGATGCAGACGTGGTTCTCCTGTAGTGATGAAGCCATCACGAGTCACTTCACGGAACCGATTCTGTCCAGAGTGAATCAAACATTTGACTCGCCACTGAAAAACTTGAACAGGCTGCTCTGTAGGCGTTTGTATAAAACTGCAGGGGGATGCAGTAATTTGAATTGTTTTTTATGACCTCAAGTAAAATTTAATAACTGGTAAACTCCAGGTCTTTGCCTCGCACCTCTGGGGTTGAGGGTTCGATTCCTGGCCTTTGCATATTCTTCCCCCATGCTTCATGGGGAGAACTTCCTCCAGGTGATCTGGTTACCTTCCACAGTCCAAAGATGTGTGCTGTAGGCTGATTGGCATTTTCAAATTGTCTGAAGTGTTTGTGCGATTGTGCCCTGCGGTGGGTTGGTACCCCGTCCAGGGTTTCCCTCACCTTGTGCCCTGAGTTCCCTGGGATAGGCTCCAGGCTCCATGCGACCCTGTGTAGGATAAGAGGTACAAAAAATGGATAAAGGGTTGTGGAGATGAGCACAGACAAAAGCATCAGAGTGCTCTGTAGAAAGATGCTTCGAATCACTGACTATGAATAAGTAAGAAATTTCATTTACGTGAGAACAGTTACCATAGTTTACCTTCACACTTCTGGGAAAATATGTCCATGCTTCTTGTTTGAATAAATACTGAACAATAAGATATTTAAGTCTACGTAACGGGATGTGCTACACAACACTGTACAACTGTCATACAACAGCTATACAACAGGGGTATTTTAAGCTTTCTTCATAGTTGCATTTAGTCCCACTGTGTTGTCTTTGAAAATAATTCACTCATTTATTTGTGTCACTTTTATCACATTTTATTTACTTTTATTCAATTTCAGAGTAAATCAACAGTAAACATATCGTCAGCGTATTATGAAGTCTATGGCTAAAAGAGACTCAAGTCACACACATGCAGCAAAGTTGAGCAGTGATAGAGAACCAAAAGCCAGGTAGGGAACACAGTCAAAGACTTACACAGCCTGAACATCCCCTGGTCGATATTCACATTACAGAGATGAAGCTGCACAAGTTTGATTATAGGATTAATTGTGGCAGAATTTTTTTCTTTCATAGCTGCGTAAAAACTTGATCATGTCAACACAAATTTGGGACATTTTCATAGTTCCAGACTGGATACATGGCTATAATGAGAATGGTTAGATCATCATTCATTCATTCATTCATTCATTCATTCATGTTCAGTAACCATTTTACCCTGGTGAATCTGGAGCTAATCCTGGGAAAACTAGGCATGATGGGAGACTATACCCCAGGGCACAGTCAAAATATACATTAATACACTCATTCACAACCAGGGGTTAATCCACCAACCGGCATGTATTCGGGAGGTGGGAGGAAACCGGAGAACCCTGAGGAAACCCACACCAACATGTGGAGAACATGCAGGACTCCATCCAGACAGTAACCCAAGCTCAGGATTGAACCTGGCACTCTGGAGCTATGCTGCAGAAATATACCACTGTGTTACTGCAGGTTGTAATTTATGATTAAAAAAACTTTTTTTTTTATTACATTTGATTAATTATATCACACTGTGTATGTGCAAATAATCAGCGTTGCTGTTCCCTGTCCCAAACATGCCATCAATGGCTAACTTTGAGAACAGCAATTACTTGAGCAAATAAACTGAGTAATGAAGTCTTGTGCATCTAGTTCAGTCATCTTAGTGTTTCAGCCTTGTCTTACAATGTGGTGTTATTTATTTATTTATTTATTTATTTATTTATTTATTTATTGTTGTGCATGACCAACATGGATCTTTTGAATGACATTATGGATTTAGAAAGTTACTGCAAATAACTTTACACCCTGCATTTTATGACACAAGAAATGGAGAAGTGAATCATTAAGACAAAATGATCAAATGTGACAAATAAATAAATAAATAAATAAATAAATTTAACAATAGCCCAGCTAACAATCTGTGGTTAGCAGAATATTTTCAGAACACTGAGGTTGGTTTTTAGAAGCCAGTTGTTGTTTTCAGTGCTTTAGAAGACTTTCACGTACAGTGGTGCTTGAAAGTTTGTGAACCTTTCAGAACTTTCTATATATCTATATAAATATGACCTAAAACATAATCAGATTTTCACACAAGTCCCAATTAATTAATTAGTTAAGAGAACCCAATTAAACAAATGAGATAAAAAAAATATTATACTTGGGCATCTACTTATTGAGGAAAATGATCCAATATTACATACCTGTAAGTGGCACAAGTATGTGAACCTCTTGGATTAGCAGTCTAATTTCTATGTGAAATTAGAGTCAGGCGATTTCAATCAATGGGATGAGTGAATGCCCTGTTTTATTTAAAGAACAGGGATCTATCAAAGTCTAATCTTCACAACATGTGTTTGTGGAACGTACAAAGGAGATTTCAGAGCAGCTCAGAAAAAAAGATGTTAATAGTCATCAGGCTGGGAAATTTTACAAAACCATAATATGTATGTCTCAGTTGTTTAATTGTCTACTTTTAGGACTTGTGTGGAAATCTGATGACGTTCTATCTCATATACATTATATTCAGATATATAGAAAAGTTTAACAAACTTCCAAGCACAACTGTAATGTATAATGTTTAATTAATAGGCATAGATATGATATGATATACATTTTATGATGTTTATAATGTGTTGCTTCAACTGTTGCTTCAAAAATATTTTCAGGAAGGATAACACTAATAAAAAGTTAATATTAGTTCTTGCCTACCTGAGAACATTGTGTCAGTAACTTTTGTAATAACACTGTGTATCCATCTTTGGTTTTATGTTGTAATGTTACAGCAGAACTTTTGTACATCCTGTATATCATACTTTACTGAATGTTTTGATAACGCAGTGTTAGTTGGGAGGGCATGGCACAGGAACACAGCCTTCTTATGAGCTTTGTTTTCTGTCTTTTTGCTTGAGAACTGATTCTCTCGATTCAAAATGAACGAATCGTTTGAGAGTCGCCAGGCACTGATGTGCTTCTTTCTTGTGCGGCATTGAGAAGGAAGTCTCGCCCTCCCCCTGGACAGCCTTTATTTATTTATTTATTTATTTAATTTAATTTTTTTTACAGAAAGCACCGGCTGAACTGACAAACAGTAGCACTTTAATAGCAACGACGTAGTGAACAGTTCTGGGTCAAAGAATATTGTTTTATATCTCTTAGGTTAGTTTATGGGGAAGCAGGATATGCTACTCTAATAAATTTATAATAACATTTTGTAGCCTCTTCAGTCACTTCTTGAAGAAGAGTTAAAATCAATTTCTAATGAGCAGACTGCAATGGGTCAATGTCGCCCTCTGCTGGCGAAAATATAAAATTACACACGCCACAATCCAAGGGCGTAATATACGTGATTGCGTCACTGCAGTTGGCGTGGGCGGACGCAGAGCTGTATCGGACAATACGGAAGCGAAGAGAGCGAATGTCAACAAAACAAAAAGAAGACGGAGAAAAGGTAGGTTAAGTGTATTGTTCGTGCTATATAAACCGAATCAGTCTTCGGTAAAGTGGTGAAATTGATTACAACAGTGTGGTGTTTTAATTTTTTAAGACAACAGTCGGCTGAAGAAAGACAGGACGGAAAGTAAAGAGAGTGGGCAGCTGTCGGTTAGCATTAGCTTCACTGGCTAACAAAGTCGAAGGAGTGTGATCGACAGCTGTTCCTCCGGCTTGTCAGGTCAAAAACGAAACTTTCATATGAGGACTAGAGAAACGCAGACTGTCTCTGTATCTGACGGAACGTTTTAGTATTTGTTCACGGACTTCCGGACATTTTAGTGTTTGCGTCGAAACCTAGCGCGAGCGTTACGTCATTGCTGGGAACGGAAGCAGAAAGGGAGCCAGTTCACGACTGTGTTTGTGTGAGCGTTGTTTCTACCGTCGCTGTGTATCTTCCTCTTGGTATACGGTTAAAATTACAGTTCGGGATAACAGGTTAGGAAGCAGATCTTTCTGTTTCAGTTGAGTGATTTTTCATGTTTCTCATTTACAGATAAAATCATCACACACGAGGTTTCCTGTCTCTGATATCCTGTGCGGCGGAGAGCTCATGGATCTACTGACATGAAGTATTTATACCATGGACTGTGATTTAGTTTAGTTTTCGGTAGATAGAAACATTTTAGATCTCTGTGGGAAGAAAAGCAACATGGATGCCCTCTACAGCCTGTGGATTTTTAGCCTTTTATTTTTAACAGGTAAGGATGCATTTGCCCCTAAACACACAGTATGTGTTGTAATAGCTCCATTAGTGTAGTGTTGTCCTTGCTCAAACACCCACACTGACAAACACATTTTATATATATATATATATATAAACTATATATATTAGTATTTGTGATGCTCTTAGTGATTCTGGTATGATTTGTCAGTGTCGACTTTACAGGGAAACATTGCTAGTAGGAGTGGGCAATATCTTATCGTTTGCGATACACCGGTAGAAATTCTCCCCACAATAAGAATGAGTCTTCCCGTGATAATAACGATAAAGCCTAGTTGATGACGTATTTCCCTGTGCGACAGTCTGCGACCTGTTCGCAGCTCACGTGCAGATCGAAAACAAGTACAGCGGAAGGCAGACGTGAAGCTGAGGATGAGTTTACCGCTGAACGAGGAGCTACTGTACCTCTACAATCTGGAACTGGTTCAGTTACAGAAAATTAGTTTGACTTTAAGATCTATGTTTGTGTTTTTGAGGCTCTCAAGACTGCATGCAGCTGTCACTTGTAGTTAAAAACAGTGGTGCATGGTACTATATTTATATCGTCACTGATATCGTTATCGCAATAAATACCAGAAAATATCTTGAGAGAGTTTTGAGTCCATATCGCCCATCTCTAATTGCTAGTGCAGTTACAATGGTGTTTAACATAAGAAAATATTTAAACAATCTCAAACATGAGTGGTAACAGTCAGGCTTTGCTGTTAGCTCATACAAACACACACACACACACACACACATTTTCCAGTGATGTTCAATGTCAAATTAAGTAGAAGTAGTGGAAACAGGAAACGCTGGAGTCACAATGCATTGAACCTATACAAAGTAGTTGGACCGTGTTAAGGCAAAGACTCGGATCAACTAGTTAATAATCGATTATAATACGAGAAGACAAGCACACTGGTGTTGACGGTGGTATTAGCCTGATATTACAAGCTTTGGAAGCTGATCTGTTTGAGCGGAGTGTGAGGATGAGGATCTGAGAGAGCTGGACAGACTAAAGGAATAGCAGAGCTACTCCAGGACCAGGCGTGGGAACCAGTGCAGTAGTTAAAGAACTTTAAGCTCATTACATTTCAGTAGTATTGACTACCTGTGATTGGTGTGTGTGTGATAACTGATTTGATATACATTTTGAAATAAAGCAAGCTTTACTTGTCACAACCTGTCACACTTCACCACATATAGAGTTCATCCATTTTCATTTGGTGTAGGATGTTACTCCCACATCTGTAGCTATCTTTTATCTATAATAATCTCAGTGACTGTTTTAATTCTTAATCTAACATCCATGTCGATTTTTTTGTTGTTATCTCCTTCCAGTCCACTGCAATCTGGAGCTGGCCTCCAGTTCAGGTGAGTGAAACGATTTCATTGCTAAAAGTCATCTCATTCAGACATCTTGTACAGTTCTTGATTTGATTAAGGTTGTTCTGGACAGATGACTCATTGTTTTATACAATGAATTATAGTCCAGTGTAGGTTTATGGTAGTACTTACTGAATTATATGCCTTTGTATCTTGTGTCTGTAATATGGTTATTCACTGTAGGCAAGTTCCAACACTAAATACAAAGCCTATTCCAAAAAAGTTGGGACGCTGTGTGAAACGTAACTAAAAACAGAACATACAGGTTTATGAGATTTGCATTCTGTTTTTATTTACATTTTACACAGCGTCCCAACTTTTGGGGTTGTAAACATGACTTCCTTCCTCTTATGCCAAAGATTAAATTAGTAAATATGATCCTGTGCAATATGCATACGTATATAGGCTGGTTTATATCCCAGACACCATGTCCATTTTGTTGTTAATTTCATAGTGCTTAGCTGGTAGGACAGTTGTGAAATAAATGTTTATGATGCGCTATAATCAAACTATTGATATTATGTTTTCTTGCAGCACATTGTTTCAAACCACCAAAAATATTACAGTCAAGACAAGGAGAAGTCCGTGGTTCCAGCCGCTATGGCCCTCCCGGCCCTGTGAACTGCAGCTGGGTAATCACTTCCCCAGTGGGAGAGCGTGTGATTCTCAGGTACGGTGAGATACAGACGCATTTCACATTCGAAAAGTTTGATATCGTTAACTTAGGCAATCTGAGTGAACTTTTAAAAGGTGATGTTACAAAACAGCGACGACATTTACAGCCTCACAATGAGGAAGTGAAAGAGTTTATGGACTATTTAATCAATGTTTACGCCCGGTCCGTTCATCTATCTTGCATATCAGGATTATATCCAGATAGGGATTATCTAAACCAACATGCAGTTGTCCAAGCAAGCAAGATGCATTTAAAATAGGTTTAAATGCGATCACTTAAATCACTTCAGGAAGTCTGAGACACATTTTATCCAGATGTTAATACTTTTGGATGAAAATCCACCTACATTATGACATGACGGCCGTGGTCTGTGACTGTTGAAGCTGTGGCTTTCCATTAAGATCAGGGAAATTTAAAATGCTATGCAACCAAAGGGGAACAAAACCTGAAGTCGGTTTTCAGGAGTCTTGTTTTTGTTCAGTTTTACTTTATTGCAAACTTTTCTCTTAAAATGGTGACTGTGCATCATCAAGATGTGTGCATCATTTATTCATTCATCTTCAATAACTGATTTATTCTGCCTATTGCTGGACCACTGGGAAGTCACCCAAGATAGGATGCCAGTTTATCACAGGGCACCATGCACACAGTCGTTCACACCAATGGGGCAATTTAGAGTAGCCAGTCCACCAATTAACATGTTGTGTCTTTTTTAAATTTGTTGTGTTTTTAAATATGTTTGAAGTTTTAATTCCTCATTCTTCTCTCTGTCTACTTCTTTTTTTCTTTTCTTTTTTCTTTTTTCTTTTTTTTTTTTTTTTAAGTTTCTCTGAGTTTTTCATCAAATGTGGCTGGAGCTGGCTAAGCTTGACAACCGTTACAGGCCAGCCCGTGTCGCTCTGTGGATACGAGCTGCCTAAGCCAATGGAGTTCTCTGAGGGAAACATTACAGTGACACACCACTTTGTTCCGCACTTCTACTCAGTTTCAGGGTTCCACCTTTCATACATTAAAGGTAGCGCAGATACCGTTGTGAGTTATAGTAGTATTATTCCTCCCAACATGCAGGTGAATGGCGATATCATATCATAACATATTGTTGTATTTCTCTGTCCAGACAGCGGTCCGTGTTACCCGGGCGAGTTCGAGTGTTACAGTGAGCGCTGTCTTCCCATGTCCTGGCGCTGCAATGGCCAGGTGGAGTGCCTCGGGGAAGGTGATGAGCTCGGCTCGGACGAGGAGGACTGTGACCCTATCGAACCTCAACCTCATCCGGACAATGAGGCCTCACCATTCCCAACTGAAATCCCAGCAAGCTCAGCTGTTAACTCGAACATGGAGATAGGAAATCTGCCACATGGGGTGCCTGATCTCTCCTCTCCAGCCCAGGGTGGGCCCTGTGGGGGTAATCTGCATGCCTTTTATGGCTCTTTTGTGCCTCCTGTGCTGACGGGGGCATCAATGGAGTGTGTGTGGTCAGTGGACCCACAGGACTCCCGACCTCTCAAGTTGGAGCTGCAGCAGCTGGTACTTGGCCCTAAAGACAGCCTTATCATCACTGACCAGCCTGCCGGGGGTGGCAATGTCATTACAGCTGTGAGTATATGGGTGCATAAATGTGGGTAAATAAAAGCTTGAATCCTTATAATACCACAGTCATCTGTGGTCAGAACTCGAATGTAGTGTGCCCTCATTGTTCAGTATTCACTATATACTGTACACTGTTCTATAGAAAGCACACAATTCAGACAGTGCTTATTAGTGAGTGCTTTGGATGCATGTCAATGTGACTTGTTACATACAACAATTAAGATATTACAGATTATCTAGCAACACAAAACTACAAAATATTAAACAGAAACATTAAAATGATTTTTTTAAGTTAAAGTTGGTTGTAATAGTGTTAAGCTGATCTGTTATCCATACTAACAAGTACATTTCGGGCTGAAAGAAATTGCTATGCAATGTGGTGGTGCAGAAGTTGCAATATAGGTAATATAGTGTCCTATTCAGGAAATATAATTTGTCCATTGAATTCAGACAACACTATTACCCCAAATAATGCACGATACAGTGTGTGTGACAAGTCAGGAATGAATGGGAATATGTAGAGCAAATATGGCACTCTGAAATATGTTGAGCAAAATGTGCAAAAACATGATTCAGCAGTTGAGGAAAACTGCGTCACGTGTAAGGGTGAACATGTAGAGTACGTGTTGTAAATAATATATGAAGTATACAGTCATGGCCAAAAGTTTGCGATCACTATACATTTGTGTGACTTGAAACTACCAAGTTCAGTTGCTCTTTTGACTGTGGTGACAACAGTGGACTGCGCCACGTTCAGTTTTTTGGCAATTTCCCTACTAGACATCTGCTGTTTGTGCAAAATGAAGAATTGCGCACGCTTCTCTGACGACAGTTCCTTTCCTCGAACCATGATCAAATCTGCAAACAAGAAAGCGATAACAGAGTCATTAAAAGCAGTATTCAGTGTGCATGTGCAGTACCCACGTCAATGTTTGTCAGTTATCGCTCATTCGGCATAAAATTACAACAGCATATCAAATTGCAAGATCAGTAAAACAAAAAGAAATCACAAGAGACCAACTCACCTTGCAAGATTTGTTACAGCGAAGAACTATAAATTATTATTTAAAATAAACACAACTTTCACAACAGACACCACGACTACCATGCAATATTTGGTGAAAGAGGCACAAATGGACCCAAACAGAGCTAAACCTAATTAACTACGAAAAATTGCATGAAATTGTTGGTGATCGCAAACTTTTGGCCATGACTGTATGTAGTTTTACTGTCATTAGTTCCTGACTTTTTGGACACCCTGTGAAGTAAATAAGGGTAAAAATCATTGACTCCTCTCTCAATGAGACTGATGAGCTCACATATGCAGGTAGCGTCTCCTCCAGGTATGTTCAGCTGCCCTGTAGCTTTGTATGAGTGGCAGGTGGCTGGCGTGATATGTCTCAGAAAAAGCATGTGCTAGATTTTACCCTCTCAGGTAGCTGTTGTGTGATGGGGAGACTAATGGAGTAATTCTTTTCTTTGTTTTTATAACAGGTCACATATACATCTACTGACAAAACAGTGGAGGTGGAGTCCCCTACTGGTCTGCTGTCACTAACCTATCGTGCACAGGAGCCCTTTGAGGGGCGGGGCTTCAATGCCACATACCGCATCGCTGATTACTGCCTGCCCTGGGAAGGTCTTTGTAAGGGCTCAGAGGGAGGCTGCTACACGCAGAAGCAGCGCTGTGATGGTCACTGGGACTGCGCAGAGACTGGTCTGGATGAGGACGGCTGTGGCGGATGCCCAGCCGGCTACTTCCCCTGCGGGACACTGGCTCTACAGAGGGTGGGGCACCTGGGCCGGCCTGCCTGTTATTCCATCAAAGAGAGGTGCAACTACCAGCTGAACTGCGCTGATGGGAGTGACGAGAGAGAGTGCAAAGTGTGTCAGCCTGGCACATTCCACTGCGACAGTGACAGGTGTGTGTGTGTGAACAACTGCTTTAGTCAGGCTCATTGACCTTTTTATACTTAATCTGTTTATGATCTGTGGCACATACCAGCATTTACTGCAACCTCACTAAACCCGCTGCAGTTTAATCAGGTTAAACATCTTTGACTGGCAGGGAAATAAAAACCGCACGCAAAACATCCATTTTTAATGCAACACAGAACATGTTCTGCATAGAACAGCTGGAAGCAAGGGACAGCGCACAAAGTTGGTCGTTGTGTTATGATCTGATTTTCATTGGATTCAATTGGATTTCATTCTGGCTCATCAGCAGTGCACTTGCTTTCAAGTATAAGGGCTTGTGGGTAAAGTCTTAACAAATGCATGAAACAACTGGGAATAAATGGGTTTCATGCATGAACACGTTCATTTACCACTTATTTCAAGGTGCAGATGTGTAGGTTGGGTGATTTGAGCATAACATCCTGTTTATGAATTCTGGTGCAGTAGAGGTGTGTTTGTGTATGAGTCTAATATTCCAGCCCTGTGGTGCTGCAGGTGTGTGTTTGAGAGCTGGCGCTGTGACGGACAGGTCGATTGTAAGGATGGCACCGATGAACTAAACTGCACTGTGACTCTGCCTCGAAAAGTCATCACCGCGGCGACTGTGGGCAGCCTGGTGTGTGGTCTGCTGCTGGTCATTGCAATGGGCTGCACCTGCAAACTGTACTCACTACGCACTCGAGAATACAGGTGAACCCCACGTTCATTTTTAAAACATTTTTTTCATATTGTGTATATATATATTTTAGATTTAGTTTTATTTTGTGGTTACTGTGTAGGCAACAGATAAAATATTAGTCATAGACAGACAAAGCTTAAGTAAGATGACTTGCTCATTGTAACATCTCGCTCTGTATGATTGTTCTCTCTCTAGCTTGTTTGCTCCAATCAGCCGTCAAGAGGCAGAGTTTATCCAGCAGCAAGCTCCGCCCTCCTATGGTCAGCTGATTGCTCAGGGAATTATTCCTCCTGTAGAGGATTTCCCTACTGAGAACCCAAATGAGGTATGAATTTAAATAGGAACTGTCTATGAAATTATATTAATTCTTGTTTGAGTTTTTTTTATAATATGTACTTTGTTGCTTCTGGTTGGTGTTTGTGTTTTTTTTACATTTGTTTATCTGATTTGTTATTTTTTTCTTCTTCCCGTTCCCAGCCCACATCACTTTCTCTGAGAGGACTGCTTCAGCTCATCAGACAGGACAACATCTCCTCCCCACGGCGAAGACGCAGACCACGGTTTGTCCGCCGAGCGATACGCCGCTTGCGTAGGTGGGGCCTAATTTCTAGACCATCCTCTAGATCTTCCCAGACAACGAGCTCCACCACTCAGCAGACAGAAGCTGCTCCTACAGGCCAGGAGTCCAGACAGTCCGGCCCTCCAGGCTCTGCGGTGCCCAGAGAAACCTCTGATCAGCCTTTGCCACAAAAGTTGGGGTTGTCCCAACAAACAGAGCAACAACAACAACAAGCGGATGCACCACCTCCTCTTACCCCGCCCCCTCCTCCTCCTCCTCCACCTCTTCCTACGACACTTCCCACAACTCCACCTTCCCTCCAGCCAGCTGATCCTCCAGAAACACGTCAGATCCCACCTGTTGCTGTTGCCCCCAGCAGCCCCTCCTTGGCCTCTCTCTTCCATTCTCTGGGGCTAAGTATCTCTCGTTTCAGACATTTGTCTTCCCCTACCGCACTTCCTCTCTCATCTTCCCCGTCTTTTTCCTCCTCTTCCTCAGAAGACGAAGTGCTACTGATCCCTCTTTCCGATGACACGACCTCTGAGGATGATGTGCCCATGCTGACCTGAAATGAACTGCACTCTCTTTCACTTTTCTCGTCTTTCTCACTTCCTCCCTGTTTTTTCACCTCTAAATTATGATCTCAGCATGTAAGCGGCATCGTGTCTGCAGTCTGTGCTGGCAAGGTGCCTTATTTCACACGGATAGGTTAATTTTCCTGACTTAAATGTGTCAAGTATTGGATGAATGTGTCAAAGACTTTAGTCTCTGTGCTTGTTAGATGTGCACTTACTCAGAGATGGAAGAAAATGTTGCACAGAAAATCTTCCTTGGCCTCTCTTTAATGAGTGTGTTTACATGCACAAGCCGACGTCATCTTGTTTCAGCATATTTAAGTGGATGTGCAGACAGCACACTACACTATCATAAATTAGATTCAAGAGGACATCTATGCCTGGATTTTAGCCCATTAGTCTGTTATATAGAGCATGTATACCATTAAGCTGATATCTTTTATTTTTCTACATGGGTATGTGTGGAAACTGTTAGGTTTAGGAGATGATGCATGTACCTTTTGACTGAAAATGGAAACAGCTCAAGGACTGACAACAAGGACTGTGACATTTGCAACGTTATGAACTCCAAAATAAATGCTTGTTACTGGTATTAAGAGTCACTGCTTATAGCCATGCTAGTAAAATAAATTCTGTTATTTAGTGACTCGTACAGACCTATTGCTATTTTTCAGATTATCAAATTACTTAAGAACTTGCAAATCATTCTTTTTTTTTTTTTTGCAATTATCAGTACATGTAAACACACTCATTGAAACGGCATGTCCTGTGTTTTACCCTCTGCAAAATATACAGCACCATGCTATATGGCTTATTCTTCACAATTAGTTAACATTTGTATGTATGTATATATTTGTATATGTGTGTGTGTGTGTGATACTGCTATACACATTGCTGTGTGTATTCTTTAGAAGTGCCTTTGATAGAGCTTCCTATAGATCACTAGAAACTATGTGACTGTATGTACTTGCACATGAAGGCCAAACACACACATGCAAACGTTTACGCCTCAGTTTGATTTTAAATTTATCCAGGCCATGTATAGATTATTGCATGGCAAGAACACGTGTGTGTGTGTGTGTGTGTGTGTGTGTGTGTGAATGTAGTCAGTCAGTTGAGACAATCCTTCTTGGTGCCTGAGGCAGTTATTCGCACCACTGACCTGAAATACTTCACCTTACTTTAATGACAATTAAAACAATTTCTTCTATTTGTTCTTCTAATTTCAGCTTTTGGCTCAGCAAACAGTGAAAGAAACATGAGTGCCATAACTATAATCATCTTTTGCACTTGCTCTTATGAATCCCCCCCTCCTCTTTTTATCATGTTGATATTGTTTTTAATTACTGAATGTATTGAAGCGGCTAGCTGTGTAACGTTTCTCGCCAGTGGTGATTGCAATAGAAATTTGTGGTTTGGAATGGAAAAAAAAAAGAGAAAGATTTTGATGAATTTCTTAGGATGTGTTTCACTGTATATATGCTGAAAGATCTAGAAAAACCACAATGAATAAATCATTTGCACTTTTATGACTGTGTTGTCATTATTATGTGTTTAGTGAATTCTGTTTATAGCTCCTTTTGTGCTTTTGAACTTTTTCCTGGCATGATTGGGAGGATTTTCAATTAAAGAAGCACTGAGAGGGTCAGTTCCACTGAAACTAGTGAAGAGGTGTTGTAATGTGTTATTTACACATCAAAGCCTCTATTGTCCTTGTGCTCTCTGTCAGATTTTCTTTCTCACACCTTGGTCAAGAACAGCAGTGATCCAGACGAAGCATACAATGATAAAGAGAGAGGATACAAGAGGAATGAAAACACATGGTGGAGTTTCCAGTGATTTTAAACGAGGACGTCCGATACAGGTCAGCTCCATCTGTTCTTATGATTTACTTATCAAAGTATATTTTAAATGTACCGGCATTTTAAAATCGACATGTTATGTCTTAGGCGTTCAGGCTGTTTCTGTGTATGAGTTTGTGAAACAATAAGGAAACATCAGTTGTGAATAGTGGTGGGTACAAGGGTTGACAGGGGTTAAAGGACAGCAGGGCTAAGCTCCAGTACTACAGTTTGAGACAAATGTAAATCATAGCATGGCATAATGATGACAATAATAAGGATGATGCAGTACAGTTTCACACTGCAAAAAAACATTTACAAAAAAATGTTTCAGTTTTAATACTGCAAAGAATAATTCAGTCAAGGCAACTGTTAAATGCTCAGTTACTGTTAACAAAATAAAAGGGATCATAAAAATCCCATGTTATTTTTTATTTAGTTCTGTCCTGAATAAGCTGTTTCACATAACAGAAGTTTACAGATTATAAAAGATAAAGATAATAGCTGAATTTATAAAAATTACTCCGTTCAAAAGTTTGCATACCCTTGATTATTAATACTGTGTGACGTTACCTGGATGATCCACAACTGTGTTTATGTTTTGTGATAGTTGTTCATGAGTCCCTTGTTTGTCCTGAGCAGTTAAACTGCCCAGTGTTCTTCAGAAAAATCCTACAGGTCATGCACATTCTTTACTTTTCCAGCATCTTCTGCATATTTGACCCCTTTCCAAATTGATGTTGAGATCCATCTTTTCACACTGAGGACAACTGAGGGACTCATACACAACTATTACATAAGGTGCAAACATTCACTAATGCTCAAGAAGGCAACACGATACATTAAGTGCCAGGGGGGTGTAAACTTTTTGATCAGTGTAAATTGTTATTATTTTGTTTTAAGAGCTTATTTTTTCATTTAGTACTGCTCTTCAGATACTAAATAAGATATTTACATGTCTCCCAGAAGACAAAATACTAACAATTTACACTGATCATTCTGTTAAAAAGTTTACACGCCATGGCTCTTAATGTATCGTGTTGCCTTCTTGAGCATGAGTGAATGTTTGCACCTCATGTAATAGTTGTGTACGAGTCCCTCAGTTGTCCTCAGTGTGAAAAGATGGATCTCAACATCATATAGCTGCTGTTGGCACAACTATCACAACACAAAAAAAAAACAGTCGTGGATCATCCAGGTAATGACACACAGTATTAAGAATCAAGGGTATGTAAACTTTTGAATGATTCATTTTTATAAATTTTGTTTAATCTTATCTTGTGGACTATATACAAACTTTTGGGCACAACTGTATATGTTTGATACAAGATTTACTGTCATTAATCTTTGCTTAACTTTAGTTATTTTGATAGCACATTAATTTCAAAAATAAGAAAGAATGATGAAAATGTAGTAACTGGCCATGTAATTGCAATTAGTTTATTTAAGTGCCAGAGCAGAGACAGAAAATAACTTATTTTAATCACATTATTTAGATATTTGTTGGCAAGAAACTACTGAGTTGGTACTAATTATGTGCTTATTTATGCTTATTATTGTTTAAAATATGCATAAAAATGCTCAACATTGTGATTTTCTTTAATAGATTTGATTGCTTCATGCTTCTGAATAGGGATTTACAACCTGGATGATGAATTTAATGAGTGCAAGACCACTTCACCAGAGTTACAGTTTAAACGTCTGCACATTATACAAAGCTTCCAGATGACGTATTTTCCAAAGCCCATTCTTTTTCTTCTGCTGTTGGTGCTGTGTGTGTGGGGAAAGTGCATCTTTGATGAGGTGCAAAGTTCGATCCAGGTGCTGTCTCCACCAGACAATCAACCACGCACATCTGATTGGGCCTTCATAGAAGATGATGTGAAGAGTGAGGTTTCTGTCAATGAACAAGAAGATTGGCTGACTCGTGTCCAGATCCAGAACCATCAGAATGTCATATCACAATATTCTCCACCTCAAAGATCTAAAAGGATGGCTAGGGATAGGATTAAAGTCACTGATAACCCACAGCCAATTAGGATTAAGACATGGACTCCTAGAGAGAGCCCCATCCTCTCACAGTGGGAAATGGAGAGACTAGAAGCAGCTGTCAGAGATGCAATCAGCACGGTGTCCAAATTACTCTCAGGTATTGCTTCTGTGTGTCTATATCTAGATTTAAAGCAGTCATTTACACAAACACACACACACACACACACACAAAACTGTTTTAGCTCACAAGGAATAGAAGCTTATATGTTCAGAGTTAGTTTCAATTCATTACACACTCACATCGAAAGAGAGATGTGTTTGCTCATACACACTTATAGAAGATAGCATAATGACCATATTAAAAATGTGTACATATATGAATAAATACAAATTAATTTGGTTTTAAGATGGCTGCTACAATCTATTATATATTTTTGTGTATCTTTATAGATAAGAGCTTGTTAAAAACAATCCAGTTTAAGATAATGAGCAACTCAACTTTTGAGTAGAGTTTGCTCAATGCCTAACTGGAGTCCTTTCACTTCCAGATTTTGTTTTTATTTAATCATCAATCATCACTTTTCAACTACACATTGTACATAGTTGCATATAGTACCTGGTTGGACCAGTTAAGTTGTTCTTATTGAAATTAAAAAGAACAGTTTAGTTTAGTATTTAAACAGCACATGTGCAATTACAGAGCTTTTAATTAATTTTTACATGAGTGTTATTGATTGGTCTACAGTATGGAGGGCCAGCAAGAAGCTGCTGCTGAACAGAGATATCAATAAGTACTGCCGCTTCATCTGGAGGAACAGCAGCTCTGCCAACTTCAACAAGTCAATTTTCTTCTCCTTTTCTGTCTCTAATTAATATTGTCTGTTTTGGTTTATGATTTATTTCAAAGAACATCTGCTGTTGATTGCCTTTCTCTGTTTCAGTATTTTAATATACAGTAAATATACTCTGAATTACATAGAATATTTTACATTTGTTCTTTTATTGTGCTATATGGTCTTTACTATGTAAATGAAAGTTGCATTCCATATTTAAACGACATTTCTCAGATTTAAAAAAATATATATAATTACCCTGTGCATTGTATCACACTCCTCAGGTGTGGCAAAGCCAGTGATAACTACCAGACTGAGAGTTGTCTAGGTGTGACTGTAAGTCAGCATTTTATACATATTATTTTGTTCATAGAAACTGTGTGCTCAGGCCTTACTCCATGTGTTGACTGACAGATCCCAGATGACCACCTGAGTGGCTGTGTTGTTTACCCTCATCCTGAACAGCCAGACCTGAAGGTGATAAAACCAGATGGGGCTGGACTTGCTGACACGGATGTCCTACTTTACGTGAAAGCTGAAAGCACTGATAAATGCAGAGCTGATGTAAGCAGTGGTGGTGTTTTATATTGGACTAAGGCCAAGATAATCTTTCTTTGTGTAATGATTAAGGTGTATTTTACTAGTATAAAAGTAAAATTATGATTTTAGGTTATAAAACATGTATCATTATTTGCTGAAGACTTGAAACACTATAGCCTATACCAAGTGTGTAGGTAATCTGTTGTTAGGTTATAAAACATGTATCATTATTTGCTGAAGACTTGAAACACTGTAGTCTATACCAAGCACGTAGGTAAGGCAGGTTTACTGTTAATCCTAAGGATTATTGGCTACTCAGTTGAAGAAGATATTTTTCCTCATATCACCCCTAAAATCTGTAGTGTTCATAGTGAGAAGATTAGGGGGCTGAAAGATGGGGTTAGGTGGAGGGACCAGAGATCCCTGTGTTTTAACGCTCCTATTATGTTGGAAAAAAAAGTTACATCCATTATGTTATGGGTTCAGAATGACTTCCACGGTTTAAATACACACGAAAACAGCTTACAACAGTAAACCTTTATTATGGCTTGTCTGAAAAACAAAAGTAAATATTTTGGTGTGATGACCCTTTGCTTAACAAAAAGTAGTTTCAGGTAGAATTAGTGCAGTTTTATAAGGAAATGAGCTGTAAGTTTTATTGAACATCTTGCAGAAACAGACACGGTTCTTCTGGAAACTTTGACTGTTGCACTCGCTTCTTATTTTTGCAGCAAAACCCAGCAGCCTTCATCATGCTTTACTCTGAAAAGTGGTCTCTTACATAATATTCTTCTTTCTTTACTGACATACAAACATTTTTCGGTAGCATGTAATTTTTGGCTGGAAAGCTAATGTTGAGAAATCTAAAAAAAACCCCTATAACTATAAGTTTGTACAAAAAAATAGGGTGCCTAATTATAATTAAAATATGAAATAATAGATTTGTCATGAGCAAAGTTGGTACATCATGAGTTCTGATGACATTAATTAATGATTAATTATTGCTCTTAGTCTAGCGTGCTGGCCTATTCAGCTCATTGTCAGAGCGACTCAGAGGGGCGACCATTGGCTGGCGTTATGGTCATCTGCAGGGAGCCACTCAGTATTGAGGGATTCAGTCATGAACACATGGTGCAGGTATCTGTGTATGTGAATGTGTGGGTGACATAAATGAGAATCAGAATAATGAGCAAGTTGTGTTTAATGTTTTTCCCTACATTGTTGACAGACTGTGATCCATGAGTTGTTGCATGTGCTGGGTTTCAGTAAAGAACTCTTCAGCAAGTGGACAGACCGTTCCCTCTCCTCCCAGAGTAACTTTTTAAAATACTGATTATTAACTCACTACAGTGCATATTATTTAGTAAATGTATTTTAGTGGTTACTGTTCCTACTTTGTACAGTAGTGAATGCTGTGTGTGTGTAGCAGTAATAGTGTGTTGGGGCTGTGTAGTGGGCATGGACTCCTCCTCTCATGGTCAGGTGATTTACACTGATGAGTCTGGACAGATGAGGCTCTACACTCCTAATGTGAATAAGGCTCTACACACACACCTCAACACCACACATAACCTGGGAGCTCCACTAGAAAATCAGGTATAACATACACACATACCATTTAAGCTAAGATATTGAATAAGGAATAAGGCATAGTTTAAACTACCTCATGTTTGTGAAATCATGCCCAGGATGCTGATTCTCATGGTTTCTCCTCACATTGGGAGGCTCGAGTTCTGCAGGGGTCCATTATGACAGCAATGTTGGCAGAACCGGCTCTGGTCCGGATTGACGTGATCACTCTCTCGGCCCTCCAGGACACCGGCTGGTACTCAGTAAACCTCAGCCAAGCCCAGAACTTGCTTTGGGGAGAGAGTAAGACTGGCTTAGTATCTATTATGGGCATAGAGAAGAACCCACAAGAACGGATAATGCAATCTGTACACAACTGGACAGTGGCAGAATTTTTGTAGTTTTGTTTCTGGCTCATTCACTAAGAGGTTAAAATGAGATTGTCATTTATTTTGGGGGTATTTACATTAGGGAATTATATAGAACCCACATACCAAATATCATGTCTTTTTTTCCGCCTCTGACGGAAGAATATTTTCAAAAATGGATATAATATTGTTCAAATTATCATGTGCTGGAATAGTGTGTAAAGAGTCTCCCATACGTGCATCCAGCTGTCCTGTGTTGTTTAATGAGCAGCAGATATGGTGGCTTTATGTGTCTTAGAAGAAGCAGGCCCCACTCTCCCAGGCTGCTCCCAGATCTCCCCCTGGCAATTAGCTAACAGCAAATTGCTGACATGTAGATTAAGGAATAAATAAAATAAAAAAGATAGAATTATTTATGATCTGCACTGCATATATGTAAGTAAAAAAAAAAAAGATCTCAAAAGCTATGTATTTGCTTGGTTGGTAGATGAAGGTGCTTTCTTTGGGTCTGTTTCCACCTGTAAGAGGTCCTCGCCCTTCTTCTGTACTGGCAGGTACTTTTACTTTCTTCAGCGATTCTGTACTGATACTGTATCTGTTTATCTAGGGATTCTACTATAGCTGAGCTGAATTGAAATGATTCAGTCACACTGTAATCTTATATACATACAGTATACTGTATAAGGTATGGATATTTAATAACTGTCTTTTGCTCTCAGTGGATTTGGTTGCCATTATCTTCACCTCCACAAGGCGGTGTGCCAGAGTGATGAGTATCTGGAGGGCTGTCGAATTTACAAACCTTTAGCCAATGGTGTAAGTCTTCTACACCTCTTTGTCTTTGTTACCATTTTTAAAGCTCTATTTACTTTTACACTTGACTCCTGCTCTTCTTTCTCTCCAACAGAGTGAATGCTGGAAAGAAGAGAATGAGACAGGGAGTGGACCAGAGGTGTTGAGTGGAGAAATTTTTCACTCAGACAGCCGTTGTTTTCTCTCAAACATTATCAGAGAGGTACAAAGGCATCTTTTCAAAGCTAACTTGTATTTAACATTGAAACTAATGTCTTACGTTAACATTTATTATGTAATTCATTTTATAGGATCATTTCTCCTTCAATGCCTCTGTATCAGGCCGCTGTTACAGGCACAGGTGCATTGGAAAGAACAGGTACCAGATCCAGGTGATGGGTTCTGATTGGCTGGACTGCCCTCCTGGGAGGAGCATCAAGGTATTTTCAAAGTCTTATCAGAATATGAAACTTTTTTTTTCAAGCGCAATGATTAATTTTCAGAGCTGATCTTCAAAGAACAGGTCAGCCAAAATGATAATGTGTCTAGCTATAAAGTTAACACAGCCCTGGTAGCTGTCATACATAGAAAGTCTTGTTAACATTTTTAGGCAAATTCCTAAAAACTTGTTTTGTCCCTTGTTGACAATGATGTCTGTGACATTCGTACATTTGTTTGCATGTTCTTTTATTTCTTAAGGTGTTTGGATATCGGGGTGCCGTTTTCTGCCCTGGCAAGCGATTATGTTATCACCATGATATAGCTCCTCCCACTTCACTACACAAGCCCCTCCCCTCATTTCTGCTTCTCACTGCACCCCCATCCAGGTCAGTATTGTGTAACACATAAAAACAGTTCTTTTATAATTCCTAAATTTATTTTCTCTACATACATCTATATAAATCGTCATCATTTATCATCTGTAGGGATCAATCCTTGACACGAGGACCCATAACTGGCCTGAAGTTTGACTCTGCGCTTCCCTTCTCAGAGATGAGTATAATGACAGTAGTGGGTGTCAGTGCTGTGCTCTTTTTCTTGAGCTCCCTAGTGATAATTTACAGGAAGTGCTGCCCATCCAGGCTCCGAGTACACGCTCTCATACAGTTGCCTTATACACTTCAGGTGTAGCCCATTGCCTCTGAATGTTCTGCTGTATACACACAGTATTTGCACAGCTGTTAATAGACTTTTGTCTGACATCGCGTTTTTTTTTCTGTTTGAAATATTGCAGAATGGCAGATTTAATTTAGCTATATTGACGTTTTTGGGAACATTTTTGAAATTTTTTAAGAATCGCAAATCTTTTTATTCACTGCCTTCCAACACCAAATCATACAATGGGTGAGGTACAATGCTTGGTATACTGTATATCCCCACCACCAACATTGACATGAAACTTACACCAATAGTGTTAACTTACTTAACCTTTGCATTTCTCTATCCATTTCATTGTTGAGCTCTTTGTGAAGATGAGACAGAGATGTTCCCAGAGTCTCCCTACCGAGATCAGACTTAATACTGATCTCAGTCCAGTTTTTGGTGTGTGGAGGGCTGCACATGGAGAAGTAAATCTACAGTAGAGCAGGAGGGAGGAGAAATCCCTCAGCATTCCAGTGTTCTATAGTTGCCATTCAATAAAATAAAGAATACTGACCTGAATATTTTGGAGATTTTTCAGCATTTGAATGCTGGTCCAACTGTAAATCTTTCCTCTTTAGCATAGTGATTTCCTGCTCCAGCTCTTTAATGAGTCCTTCAGCCTGCCTCTCTGCTGCTTTCTGCTTCTCCTCCATCACCTCGAGCAGCTCAGCCTGACTTCTCTCAGTGGAGCAAATCAGAGCAGTGAAGACTTCAATACCATGTGAAGTTAGCTAGCTATTATCTCTAGCAGACCTCTCCCAGATCATTTGCCACACATCTGTTTGTTTTCTTCAAGCAAGTCTGTATACAGAAATTATTTTATAGACATTTGAATGTTTAGCAGTGTCTTGCAAATCAAAATGTTTAGCAAATCAGAGCAGTGAAGACTTCAACACCTTGTGAAATCTGTTCCTCTGTGCTTTTCTACTGAAAGGGATCAAGTTGCATAGCTATTATCTCTAGCAGACCTCTCCCAGATCATTTGCTGCACATCTGTTTGTTTTCTTCAAGCAAGTCTGTATACAGAAATTATTTTATAGACATTTGAATGTTTAGCCAACAAGAATCCTGAGAATGAAATTGTACAGTCATGGGGAAAATAAAAGTACAGCCTCTTTCAGTTCTATGTTTTTATTTATCAGGGCCTAAATAACAATAGTGTGGTCCTCACCAGATAAATAACCTCAGGTGACAACAAAAACAACAGATTTCAATATGTAACCTTTTTTTTTTAAATTAAATTTGTTTATTAATTAATTAATTAATTAATTAATTATTATTATTATTATTATTATTATTATTATTATTATTATTGTTGTTTTTTTTTTTTTTACCAAAATGTAAACCAACATTCAGGTCGGAAAAAAATAATGCACCCTATAATTCAGTAACATCTACAACCACATCTTGACTACATATTGAAATCTGGTTTATTTTTTTGTTGTAACCTGAAGTTATTTGTTTGATTATTATAAGTAAAATGGATCAAGAGTAAGTAGTCCTTATGCACATGTTGTGCCAGTTTGTTTTCCTTCTCCTCTACCTTAATTCATTTGAACACTAGTTGGTTTAAAAAATGCGGTCCAGTGGTCTGTGAAATGTAAAAAAAATAATTTGCTACAGAGGTGGATATCATTCACCACTATTATTATCAAAATGACTGTATTTGTTATTGAGTTCTTATATTAGCCTGTGGAATATTTCAGAAATAAAACGTCAATGGCTGCAATAAATACCCAAATTATTATATTACACATTAAATAATAAGCATAAAATTTGAATAGTTTGATTATGTTTGGGAGAGGGTCTATGAAAAGTATGGAAAAAAGAAATTATTATTATTATTATTATTATTATTATTATTATTACATTTAAAGAGGTTTCTAGCTGTGAAAATACCCTCCTAAAAACATTCTTCCTGTTGAGTCTGTTTTTGGAGAAAAGTATTCCTTTAACATTAACTTGCCAAATGAAACAACAGACCATATAATTATTGAAATACATAGAATTACTGCATATAACTTTACATTTCTCTATGTAAACATTATGCATTTATGTCTATGCCAAGTGTCCCTGAATTTTCAAGATTAATCCAGAACTTGAAGCTTAGCTTACTTAATTTGTGTTCAAGTATCACATCCATTAAACAGTAGCCTCCATCAGTAACTTACCTTAGTATGTTTGTTTGGGGTCCCAGAATGCAACAGTAAGTAGTAGTAGTGAAACCTTTAGCCCAAGGAACCGACAAAAATGTTTGTAATTCAAATCAGTTTCACTTTCGTTTCACTAAAAATGTTACAACAGTTCCCCCTATCGGTCTCTCTGATGGGTGAAAGATAAAAATACGTCACGTGTGTGATGGTGTATCATTTCAGCATTACCAAAGACAAACTTTGCATACAAGTGCTGTTGAAATCTTGAATCTGATTGGTCAGAAGGCGTTAATTCATTTTCTGTAACAGCAAGGGCTGCTATCAGGGCTATAGTAGTTCCAGTTGCAATTAAAATCACACATTTAAATTAATGCAATACTACTACTACGACTACTACTACTACTAATAATGAAATCCTGTTATCATTCCTTGGTTATGATTTAGGGACTTGTATGGTGGAAGTGCTAGATAATCAAATAATAATATTTAACAAACATGCCCTCCCGAATGTTGAAGAAATAACAATCTGTCCCCCCAATATACAGTACAAAATATTTTCTATATGTCCCCCTTTAATGAACCCTGCCAACGGATCTGTCTTTTCTTCATTTATTCAATTTATTTATGTACATTCCTTTTTAATATATTTCCGTTTGTTAAGGAAAACAGGTGTGTGCTCCCCTCCAATTGTACACTTGTTTGCGCCCATACTCAACGCAAATTGGTTGGTATATTTTAGCAGCTCAGTCTGTAAGAAATGGAGACAGCAGCCAAGCGTAGAAAAGTGCAGCAGAACATACAAGCTTTTTTTCCGGACAGTAAGTAACTAGATACCTAAAGAGTAGGTAACCTTAGCTTAGTATAGAGGGCATCAAACCATTGCTTGGTTTGTTCTTAAGAACGTCAATTAACTGTTGATATTTGCACACCCATGAAGTAGGCTAGGCTAACATCAGCTCCAGTTTTTGACCATTAACGTTACATTCACTTGCATATCCTCCCGCTGAGTTTGTTGTGAACCCTCACGTTGTGACAGACTGTTATAAATGCGAGTGAAAGTGAGGAAAGTTGCACAGCATTTTGTTCCTTTACACTACATTTGGGCTAAGGACAACTAAGTGATTTTACAAATATAAGGCTCAGCATATTGCTGAGATGTGATAACTTGGCAATGAGAGATATGGAAGTAACGTCTGAGTTGTGTCCATATTGTAGTTATCCATTCAGAACTAGTTATGGCAGTTTGTCTTTAGAATTAAGAACAGAAAACTCCAGGACCCTTTACATAGCTAACGTTTCAGGTTACCGATATATATATTGTTGTACACTTGGTACACTTATTACAAAGCAAGCTAAACTAAAACTAAATTAAAAAAGATAATCTAAGTCAGTCATTGCATTGAGTCAAATAATGGAACCTGGTCACAATGCAGGCAGCACAGCATTGCCTGGAAGCATCTGTGGGGAAATTGTATTTACAACATATTACAAAATACATATTAAAAGGTACAAAATATGTGTGTGTTTCATTGTCATTTCAAATGACAAGGAAAGGTACAGTTTTGTTCTGTTTTCTTCTGTATCCGGGGCAGAGGTCTGAGTGTAACAGGGAAAGTGATCAGGCCAGAACTGGAGCGGGTGTAAAAGGCATTTACTGATTAATTTAAAGATATAAATTAGAACAAGTATAGATCCTGATAAAATGTATTCATTAAAAATATATACAGGTGTTTGGGACACCTAGCAATATGTTTTTATACATTACAGTTATATCCTATGTTGAACTTCAGTAGCAAAAGGCAATTGTGTGAATGAATGTGGTTAAGGTTCTGGGCTATTGATCTCAAGGTTTAATTTTAAATCTCAGCTGCACCAAGCTGTCTCAGTTTGGCCCCTTGAGCAACTCCCTTTAAGCCTAAACTGCAAAGTCACTTTGGATAATCAGTGGAATTGAATTTAGACCTTTTTTGTTATTACAAGGACTGAAGAAAGGATATAGTTTCTGAGTGAAAGACTGGCCAGTGAAAGAGTAGATATGAGACCTTGCCATCACATCATAAAAGGAGACCAGACCCTCCTCATAATCCACAAACACCCCCACCTTCTCCACATTCTCTCTCAGTGTGAGGGGGACAGAGGGACCGGCGCAAGCCTTATACTGATTCCCCTTCCTCAGTACCACAGCCCAGAATCCATTCTGAGGAGTCAGTGTAATCTTCCCCTTCCTGTTAATGGACTCTGTGGCCACTCCAAGATCCCACTTAGTTTTCCCTCTGACCTGCACCTCATAATAAAATCTCCCTGAAGAGAAACTTTGCTTCCCTAGTACACAGGGGCTGTAATCAAACCTCTGTGGGGTATCAGGGAGATCTTGTTTTGTGTCTTCATGTGTGACTTGTTTTCTATCATTAGACAGGATGAGTTTGGGACTTGCTGTATCAGGATCCAGAGTCACATCCAGTGAAAGGCAGATATTTTTTGTAAAGAATGTAAAGTAAATCATGTAGATCAACATGCTTTTCAGTGCAAAAGGCCAAAAAGACATCCTTACCTGCATATTTAATTTTCTTTTCAAACTCTAAAAACAGAAATAATTTGTTCAATCAAATTTTTGTTGTAAAAGTATTAAATAAAATTAGATCAATGTGACTAACTCACACACACACACACACACACTACATTTTTGTTGATTCTTGTGGTTGTCAAGTATAAAATGTTAAATGGCACATCAAACTGGTAGCGTTGCAAGCATCTCACAAAACAGCAACTAAAGTAATAATATATAATAATATATGTTATATATAGATATAAAACAGAATATATAATACTAGAATATTAGTCACAAAATATAAATGGTGAGAGAGCTGATATTAGAATTGCCATACATACAAAATCTTTAAATAGATCTATACAAAACTGTCACTGTATATGTCCTTGTACACAGTGACATGTACCGTTAAAAAAATAATTTTTTGCATATGATACAGTATCTCACAAAAGTGAGTACACATCTCATATTTTTGTAAATATTTGATTATATCTTTTCATGTGACAACACTGAAGAAATGACGATTTTCTACAATGTAAAGTAGTGAGTGTATAGCTTGTGTAACAGTCTAAATTTTCTGTCCCCTCAAAATAACTCAACACACAGCCATTAATGTCTAAACCGCTGGAAAC
Organism: Ictalurus furcatus; assembly: GCF_023375685.1. NCBI lineage: Eukaryota > Metazoa > Chordata > Actinopteri > Siluriformes > Ictaluridae > Ictalurus > Ictalurus furcatus. The sequence continues at coordinate 25,524,236 of NC_071261.1, forward strand.
AAAAGTGAATACACCCCTAAGTGAAAATGTCCAAACTGAGCACAAAGTGTCAATATTTTGTGTGGCCACCATCATTTTCCAGCACTGCCTTAACCCTCTTGGGCATGGAGTTCACAGGTTGCCACTGGAGTCCTCTTCCACTCCTCCATGACGACATCACGGAGCTGGTGGATGTTAAAGACCTTGTGCTCCTCCACCTTCCGTTTGAGGATGCCCCACAGATGCTCAATAGGGTTTAGGTCTGGAGACATGCTTGGCCAGTCCATCACCTTCACCCTTAGCTTCTTTAGCAAGGCAGTGGTCGTCTTGGAGGTGTGTTTGAGGTCATTATCATGCTGGAATACTGCATACTGATCATGCTCTGCTTCACTATGTCACAGTACATGTTGGCATTCATGGTTCCCTCAATGAACTGTAGCTCCCCAGTGCCGGCAGCGCTCATGCAGCCCCAGACCATGGCACTCCCACCACCATGCTTGACTGTAAGAAAGACACACTTGTCTTTGTACTCCTAACCTGGTTGCCACCACACGCTTGACACCATCTGAACCAAATAAGTTTATCTTGGTCTCATCAGACCACAGGACATGGTTCCAGTAATCCATGTCCTTAGTCTATTTGTCTTCAGCAAACTGTTTGTGGGCTTTCTTGTGCATCATCTTTAGAAGAGGCTTCCTTCTGGGACGACAGCCATGCAGACAAATTTGATGCAGTGTGTGGCGTATGGTCTGAGCACTGACAGGCTGACCCCCCACCCCTTCAACCTCTGCAGCAATGCTGGCAGCACTCATACGTCTATTTCCCAAAGACAACCTCTGGCTATGACGCTGAGCACGTGCACTCAACTTCTTTGGCTGACCATGGCGAGGCCTGTTCTGAGTGGAACCTGTCCTGTTAAACCGCTGTATGGTCTTGGCCACCGTGCTGCAGCTCAGTGTCAGGGTCTTGGCAATCTTCTTATAGCCTAGGCCATCTTTATGTAGAACAACAATTCTTTTTTTCAGATCCTCAGAGAGTTCTTTGCCATGAGGTGCCATGTTGAACTTCCAGTGACCAGTATGAGGGAGTGTGAGAGCGATGACACCAAATTTAACACACCTGCTCCCCATTCACACCTGAGACCTTGTAACGCTAACAAGTCACATGACACTGGGGAGGGAAATGGCTAATTGGGCCCAATTTGGACACTTTTCACTTAGGGGTGTACTCACTTTTGTTGCCAGTGGTTTTGACATTAATGGCTGTGTGTTGAGTTATTTTGAGGGGACAGCAAATTTACACTGTTACACAAGCTGTACACTCACTACTTTACATTGTAGCAGAGTGTCATTTCTTCAGTGTTGTCACATGAAAAGTTATAATCAAATATTTACAAAAATGTGAGTGGTGTACTCACTTTTGTGAGATACTGTATCTTTTTTTAAATACATTTTTGACCAATTTCATGAATTGCAACAATAATTGTGGAGGAGAAAAGTCTCTAACAGACAATACAAAGTAATGCCATACTGACTTAAAGCAATTAAATGTTAATATTGAACATATTGGCAAATATTGAACACAAATGTAACATATATGTTATATTGGACTTAGAACAGACCACATCAACAAGGACATTTAAGATTTAGTATAGTATGTTTATATATGGTTCTATACCTAGAAAGATGTTATTGTAGGAAAACATTGTAGTCAACTGAAACCCTTTCTATTTTAAATCCATTTAATATGCATGATATTAAGAAGTTGGATCTCATTCTTGTCCAAACATGCACAGCTATGTATCAGTATTGCTAGCCATGATTAACTGTCATGGGAAATTCTCCCAAAGGAAATTGTAGGAAAGAAATTCAAGCATGCATAGAGAAGCCTGGACTCTGGACTCAGTGCTCAGTAACTGTGACTATACTTGATGGACAATCTAACTAAATGATAAAAAAGGCCAATTATAAAGAATTAGAAATGTACAATAAAGGGTGACTAAAGTGTGGTCTTTTAAGAAAAGTTATAGTTTTCAGTCAAGAGTTTTTCCCTGAATCTCTGAAAACAGACAAAACCAAACTGTTAATATCAAGGGCAAACAATGGTACATAAAGAAATGAGTCTTTCAGATTATTAAACACTGAACTAGGGAGCCTTTTCTGACTTGTCATTGGCTCTGAACATTTTAAGTGCAATTTTATTGGATTCTATAAGGTGTGAGTGTTTTTTCTGGTGCTTGAAAAATGAAAATGTACCTTGCTTTTCCATTATTCTCAGAGTTACTAAAAAGAAAAACAATGATTCATTTATTTTGAAAGCATTAAGCTGACACCATACAAAATATTAAAAGAAATGTCACCACATTTCATTGCTTTATGATTAAGCATATAACATAACAGAATTAAACATACTAATATGATGTTTAGTTTATAATTTAGTCAGATCTTCCACAGCTCTAAAATCTGCAACTCTAAAAGGACTGGAAGTTAATCTACCAATAATAAAAACAAACAAACAAAAAAATCACTATTGTTGGTCTTTGACTCATTAAAGACATTACCTGTCTTTTGATAGACACATGTAGTGGTTAAAATGAATCCAGCTGTAGTTATCAACCCTAAAATTATAATACTGATGACAACGCCCTTCCACGCTTCAAATACTTCACCTGAAATACAAGAAATGCAATTTAAAAGTATTGATCCTGTGTAACTTTCTTTGATTTGTTTTATTTATGCTAGACATTATGTTTATAGAAATGTTGATGGTTAAGGATTATTACTAATGACTTAAATGCAAAGTGTGAAATAGGCACTTACTATTAATGTTGACCTCTGTCTCCATCATGTGATGTTTTTGTAGAAGTCTGCAGTAAAACTTGTTGGAGTCGCTATAATCATAAACAGTGATGTGGCGTTTCACACTGAAGCCCTCAGTGTCTCTGTGTATCTGTGTATCTTCAGCAGGCAGAGTGTCTCCTTCTCTGTTCATCCACAGAACCTCAGGTTCAGGGTTCCAGCCTCTGGACTCACACACTAGATTAATCCCACCTGAATGATCATAACTCTCCATCGTGATCACTGGATGGCTTCCCAGAACTACAATAATCATCAACAACAGGTATTACAAGGTATTATCTTGACACATCTTGATACATGACAGCGTTAGAAGCTATAGATGACACTATACATTTCTTTTAAATTTTATCCTCCAGTTGACATTATAGCAACACTGTAATCTGTAATTACAGAACACTTACAGTTCATACAGTAAGTGTTCTGGCCAGAGGAGAATAACCAGCCAAGCCACATTCGTCATTCATCATCACAGATATATAATGTAGTGTTGTAGCCAAACATGGCCTGAATGCCTTGCCACATACACCATGTCATTTGTGTTAAGTAAGGTCGACAAGAAAACTCCAGGGAACGATGGCCATGAACAACAGTGTTTAAAAGCATCATACCTGAATGGCCACCGTGTAACTTTGTGGTAAAGATCACCACATGTAGGCGACAATGCCAAAAACACTCAAATCACAAACCCAAAATGTAATCCAAAACAAGGTCAAAGTACAGCAGGGTCAAAAGATATCAGAGTTAGCATCCAAATCAAGGGACTAGTCAAGGGCAAAAACATGGCAAGACAAGGCAAGATAACATTTGTAATACAGCCCAGCACCTACAAGAATGACAGGCAAACTGCAAGGTTTCACAACTAGAAAAAAAGTCCATGTGATTTTTATAGCGGTCATATAGGTTGTTACGCTTCCGCCGGTGGATGGCGCTGCGCCGTCGAAGCGCAAAGACTGCTGCAGAGCGCGCGTGCACGAGACTCGGACATATGGACACGCGCGGCTCGTTTGTTTAGATTTACTTCCTGTTCAGGTATTGGCTTATGTTCGAGGGTGTGTCTTTATTTCCCCAGGTGTCTATGCTTTAGTTTAATTATGTTGGTTATTTAAAACCCGCGTGTGGCTACGCCCTTCGCAGTATTATAGTTTGTAACGTTAGTAGTGGTTAACGAGTATAGGTTTAGCTATGCGTGTGAATGGGGGGTTTGGGTGGTACCAGCGGGTGGAAGCAGCTGGTGGAAGCAGCGGGTGGAAGAAATAAATCCGCTGCTTCGCGGCGTGGAGAAAGCGCTTCGCCCCCGTCCCGTGGAGCGGAACAACGCTCCACCATGCTGCCCTGCTAAAGATCCAGTCACGCTGCCCAGTCCGGAACTGAAGGCTGGCATGCATAGGTAATGCATAGGATAAGTGAATGAGTGGTTCAAATTCAACACTTCTATTCATTAGACTGTTTATAAACAAGGTTATTAAGCCTATTTCTAGATATTTTTTTCAGCTCAAGCTTAAAATGTTCTCATTTTATTGACAGATAATTTTACTAATTTCAAGTGTTTATTAATAGAAAGAAGTGAATTTATCTGGCAGTAGAATAACATTTTTAAGATTGAATAATGTCTAGAAATTGGCTTCTTCTGTGTTTTGTAGTGTCTCTTGTAATGACAATGTTATAGCACTAAGTCTGTTAATGTTGATTTTACACAAAGGGCAACAAATCCTGGCATTATTTGATTGTTTTTCCTGCTTTAACACATCCTGTTCAACCCAGGCAGGGCTGTAAATTTGCTGATGATCTGAATCAGGTGTGTTCAGAGCAGGGAAAACTGTAGAATGTGCAGGACAGGATACTCAAGGACTAGACCTGGGAACCTGTGGTCTAGTGCTTAAAGACACTTTATAAGTGATGAAATCTATAAATGGTCAGTTGTAATGCAGAGATTAGATTATGAATTATCTTGCATTCAAACTTTAATAAGAAGACAAGTACCTTTCATTCAAGCCTTGTAAACATATTTCCACCACATGCAGAATAAATCTAAAAATTGTTCTGAACTGAGTTCTCAGGGAATAAACTTTGAACAGAGCAATAGATCTTTCCTTCGACAGTGACATGAACAGTGATGTCGTCATACCATGAGTTTTCCTCAACAAGACACTTGTATTTTCCTTCATCAGAGACTTGGAGAGATGAGAGTTTGAGTGAAGCGTTGCCTTTCTGTAGCTCCTGTTTAAATAGTGAAGTTCTTCCTCTGTAGGACTGTGCCTGCTTTTCATATTTGTCTTCATGATCTTTAGAGATGCACTAATGAGTCTTCTACATCTAGTCTGAACCACTCCACTCATGTGCACAGCGCTGGTGTTGGGTTTGATAAAACAGGGAAGAACCAGATCTTCACCAGCTACAGCAACAAGAGGAGCTTCTGGACCAACCACCTCTAATCGCTCTGTAATGTGAAAAAAGACATCAGATTGTCATGATTCCCCCTTGAAGCAGCGTGCTCTAAGCGCGAATGCGCGAGCACCTGCTTTTCCGTTGTTGACCGTAATGACATCTGGACACGTGTGTTTTGTTTTGTCATGTCTCCTCCCTGTTCTGTCATTGGCTGGGATTTCACGTGGGTCTGTATTGCTTTCAGCTGCTAGCAGTTTAGACGCTGATCATGTCCGCATATATACCGCGCGCCTCCCAGCACACAACGCGGAAGATTAATACCATAGAGTTAGATTAGTTCGTATCGTAGTCATAGTCACGGTCCATGTTTAGAGTTAGTTCAGTTCGTATCGTAGTCATAGTCACTGTCCCTGTCCATGTTTAGAGTTAGTTCGCGCTGGATTATCCGCTTCCAGTCCCTCGTCATAGTTCGTTTCTTGTTTTGTTTATCGACCCTGTTTTCCGTGACCACGACCTAGATTCCTGCCTTGCCCCTTGTATGCCTGTTTGCCAATCGCCTGACCTTTTGCATGTTTATGGATTACGTTTTGGATTTGTCTGCCTGTCTCTCTTTCAAATAAACAACTGTTCATCCTGCACTTGCAGGACGTCGCTCCGCTTTCATGCTCCGCCGAGGACTTCGCTCAGCCTGCCTGCCCGGCTGTGGATGTCGCTCAGCCTCCTTGTTCAGCCGAGGACGTCGCTCCGCTTTCATGCTCCGCTGAGGACTTCGCTCAGTCTGCCAGCCCTGCTATGAACGTCGCTTCGCTTCCCTGCGCCGCCAAGAACACCGTGCAGTTTCCTGGCTCTGCTTGGGACATTCAGCCCAGGGGGCCAATTAAATGGGATGACTCATGGCACTCCGGGAGGAGTGCCTTTGGGGGGGTTCTGTCATGATTCCCCCTTGAAGCAGCGTGCTCTAAGCGCGAATGCGCAAGCACCTGTTTTTCCGTTGTTGACCGTAATTACATCTGGACACGTGTTTTGTTTGTTTCCGTCATGTCTCCTCCCTGTTCTGTCATTGGCTGGGATTTCACGTGGGTCTGTATTGCTCTCAGCTGCTAGCAGTTTAGACGCTGATCATGTCCGCATACCACGCGCCTCCCGGCACACAAGGCCGAAGACTAATGCCATATAGTTAGATTAGTTCGTATCGTAGTCATAGTCACGGTCCATGTTTAGAGTTAGTTCGCGCTGGATTATCCGCTTCCAGTCTCTCGTCATAGTTCGTTTCTTGTTTTGTTTATCGACCCTGTTTTCCGTGACCACGACCTAGATTCCTGCCTTGCCCCATGCATGCCTGTTTGCCAATCGCCTGACCTCTTGCATGTTTATGGATTACGTTTTGGATTTGTCTGCCTGTCTCTCTTTCAAATAAACAACTGTTCATCCTGCACTTGCATCCGTCCTATCTCTGCTCCGTCACGATTCATGACACAGATATATTACATTATAATAATGTGTATCTGTAATAATTATACACAAATCTAACATGGCTAGAATATGTGAAGATTCATTTACACAAATTTATTGTTTTGTAGAAAACATGAAATACATAAACTAATAAAGGTGAACATTAATAAAAAAAAAATATGTACATGGAGCAAGAGTGCATGCATATACACACACAAACACAAAAGGTGGATTTATACCTGCTTGAGATTCCATAAAGCTGAAGAGAAGCAGTAGAGACATACACAGGAACATCATCCCTGTTCTGTAATTGTTACAGTACATTTCACAAATTAAATGGCATATAAAACTCTTCTCATTAAATTCACTTGTGTATCATACAACATGCTGCACCATATTTAACAAAGTATTAAAGTCCTTTCTCGCTACCATCAAGGTTTAAATCCGCATTCTTTTTACTTTGTCCAGAGGTAGGGAAACCAGTCAAACTAGTTGAACACACACACATCCCTTCTATTCTGCCATTCTGTTTCAGTCTGCACTACAGCTTAAAACCACTGTATTTTATTGATTATTTTTTCTTTATACTTTTAAATTGTCACTTAGTCTGTTCGGTTGTATCTATACAGACATCAGCTGAACTTCATACATTTTATTGATCATATTAAATTCTGCAGTAAAACTCCATGTGAACTGTAAATGATCTTTGTCATCATTACAAATCAAATATGAATAAAGTTCCACAATCATAGGGTGGGTTGCACCATTTAGAATTAAATTAAGCACAGTTCAGTGCTAATCTAGGATTTGTTGATCTGGGATTTATTTTAAATTGTATTTTGTGTTGCACCATTTAATTTTAAACACTGATTAACAAATTGGGTATTAGAATTAAAATCTCCATTTATGAGTAATTTTCTCCGCCACGATGGATTCGTCATTGACAACATTGTGTCAGCGCATGTGGATTTCATGAGCCAATTCTCCAGTGTAAATAAACAGCAACAATGTTACTCTTTCACTACCACCTGAGTGACTACAAAGTACTCGTGAAAGTAAAGGTACTTGAAACTTTAAAATAAAATTCAACTGCCGTTATTAACCGCTCATTCACATAACTGAAACAGGCCGAGAAAATGGCGCGTTGCATTAGAAGCTCACATTTTACAAGCCATGAAAATTTTTTATCATATCAATTAATGGAGCAATATGGAACAAAATTGAAGACAAAAGGACATAGCTTCACAATTAAAAAGAAATTAGACGCCTGGGTCCAGCTAGCCACTGATTAAAGACAAGCGAGATGTTAATAATCTGAAAGCCTGCTGATAAAACCTCAAAGTGAAAGTGAAAAAAGATGCAGCACATGAGAGAAGGGACAAATAATTAACTGCACTTAAAGCGTTCGTAAAAAAATTAAATAAAAACACCCAAAACTGTATACGGTACCATAACGAAGACAAACTGTATGTTGATACGTGAAATTCTCTAGGGACGTCGGACGGCGTGGCGCGGTGACGTAATGACGCGGGCTGTTAATCTAATTATGTTCTATAACATGTAAAACGGGAACATGACAGGAGTATTCTAAAAGCGACTCATGTAAACACCTTAATCACAATATTATCTTAATCAGAGTAAAGTCAATAATTAGATTACTGCTGTCCATGTAAAAGCATCAGAGATGGAGCAGCTCTGGCTGCATTTTGGTCACTTCCATGTCTAATTGCAGGTTCAATTGTTTGGTTTAATCTAATCACACGTTTCCTTGCTGAATCGGTACTTGTTTGAAAATTCAGCACCATCATAAAACTCAACAGGGTTGAGACGGTGCCTTATTTTTCTGTGAGGAACTCATTTTCTCCAATCTACCAATAAGTGCTGCCATTTTGACAATTTAAACCTCCTCAACAGCAAGTTTAAATTTAATCCCTAACTGAAATTTAAATCTGAGTTTAAAGTGATGAAGCAACAAGATTATAGTTAATCCTGGTTTATTGTGAAATTAAATCCAGGATTAAAATTATGGTTTAAATGTAAACCTACTTACTTTTAAACAAGGTTTAAAGTTTGTTGCAACAGAATTATTAGATAAAGCTTGATTTAATCTAGATTTAAGCTTAATCCTTATTGGTGTAACCCACCCATAATGTGTACAAAAAACGTAAGGATTAAAATTATTTGTTTGTGCAAAAAACAAAACAACCCCCCCCCCCCCAAGGTATTAAAATAAACTTTACAGCAATTTAAAAGGGAATATACATTTTTAAAATTTACCAGAAAAAGTAAAATATTAACTTTTTATTCTCACAATTTAATAGATGATTGAATCTGTGTGATGAAAATTCATTCAGTGTTAACTACAGGAGAGATGATCAGTGGTGCTGAATTTTTACCTCCTGCATTAGAACAAGGACTGAAGAATGGATAGAGTTTCTCAGTGAAAGACTGACCAGTGAAAGAGTAGATATGAGAGCTGGACTTCACATCATAAAAGGAGACCAGACCCTCCTCATAAACCACAAACACCTCCACCTTCTCCACCTTCTCTCTCAGTGTGAGGGGGACATCAGAATCAGCACAAGCCCTATACTCATCCTCATTCCTCAGCCACACAGTCCTCAATCCATTCTGAGGTTTCAGTTTAATGTCTCCCTTCCTGTTAATGTTCTCTCTCGCGACTCCAAGATCCCACGCAGTTTTTCCTCTGACCTGCACCTCATAATAAAATCTCCCTGAGGAGAAACTCTGCTTTCCCAGAACATCAGGATATTTATTAAACCTCTGTTGTATGTCTCCATCTGTCACTTGTTTTCCATCAGCAGACAGGATGAGATCAGGATGAGCTGTATCAGGATCCAGAGTCACATCCACTTAGAGAAACACACAGAGTGAGATGTGAGTTTGCAGGTAAAAAATATTAAATCATCATCAGTGGATCGGATTCATTAGGATTTATAAGAGGATTTGTAGAAGATTAAATAATTAAATATTTTAAATGATCTCTTGTAAAAAGAGAAAACTTGTACAGTTGATGGTAGGAGCCAGTCAAAGATATATAAAATGTTTTCCTTCTGAAACGTTAGTCATTTATTTGTGTTTGTAATTTTTGTTCTTCAGGAAAAACATAGAGAGAGTCACAGAAGATGAGAGAAAAACATTTGAGGAATACTTGATCCTGATGGAGAAAATAAGTTCAGCGAGTCTCTTGTGATAAATATCTGGTAAGTTTTAGTTTTTGGAAGAAAGCACGTGACTCTAAAGTCCATGATGGAGACAAACTGCATTTTTAAATTCTTTTTAACTGCATGATTATAAATCTCTTCGACTTCTTTGTCCACCACAACAACAACATTCACCATTGACAGGCAAAGAGTTTTATACTCATCACTTTTCCACATACATGCTGTAACACATCATTCTTTCACAATAATACATTATTTCCACACAATGTTTTACTAAAATTATAATCTTTCATTTTCACAAGTGAAGCTTGTTAAAATGTCTGATCTCCACAGGATAAATGAGTCTGATCTATAATGAGTTGATGTTAATCTGTTTCTCTCCTTCCTCTCTCCTCTGAATGAATGAATAAAAAGTATACACAGATATCAGGTGCTCCGTTATAATTCACTAATTCCCCCCACACTCCCGCTGCAGACTCCGGTTAAAGAAATAACACGATAGTTATAAAACACTTTTCTTTATTAATCTGATTCAAATCCACGATTGCCTTCGCAGTGTTCTGTTGCTATAGTGATACAGGCGCGCTCCCGAGAGGGGGAGGGGTTTAATGGTAGGAGCTCGATTGCCTTTGCCGAACCCTGAGTAACCCGGATGTTCAATTAACTTCAGTTATTTCCGTGTTGAATTATGCAGCTGAATTTGACTGGTAGAATTTGAGCTCTGAAATTATCGACCTGAATACAGACTTCTGAATATCTGACAACTGAATTATTCAATCTGAATTTAAACCAGGATATTAAGACATGAATCTAAACACTGAAAAAAAGAAAACTTGAATTTCAAGCATGTTAATAAATAAATAAATACAGATGTGTGATTTTCAACCTTATATATTTCAATATTATAAATGTCTATCAGTTTTTCACTCCCATACACGAACACACAGAACTTCTCACTTCATGAGAAAATTTCGATAAAGAAACAGAACAGAGACATTTTCAAACTCACACCAAAATAAAAGTAGCTAGTGTAACGTTTACTTAAAATATATTTTCCTCTACATCCGAACTTCTACCAGCACTTTAAATAAAATCATTTCTCAATCATACTAGTTACTGTTTTGTTTTCTGGGGTTTTTCCAACATCAAATAATCAGGATTATTCAATAAGCAGCAGGACGCCAGTGAATTTATTTACAGTCTGTACTTACTGTAGCTCTTTACTTTACTTACAGTTTACTCAAAATGACTCTTGTGAAAAAAAAATATGAATTCAGTGAAATGTATGATGAGCTCGACAGGTGTGTATTGTTTCACCTGATAGTAAATTAACTTTATTATCAGATTTAATTTATCCCATCGTTTTAAAGTCATTTTAAAATGACCAAATAAACACTCATCCACTGTGTGTAGAGATATAACCACATTTTTATCAGTTCCTCTCGGGGTTTGTGTTTGTTTCGTGTTTCTCTGTTTTTAGTGTAAATGATGGATATTATCCAGCAGTGAGGAGTTTTCATCTCTACAGAATAAATTGTAAAGTTTTATGAAGTTGTTATATTATTTGTCCGCTAGATGGCAGTGAAAGACCACAACACTATACACTTACACACTCCTATCTGAAAACAATCACTGCAAAATAAACAAATCAATATTTTACTAATAAATTAATAATAAAGATAAAAATAATAATAATAAAAGGCAAATCCCATGGAAAAAAGTTTTAAATCAGCTGTGTGAGCTCTTGGCAGAAAAGCCGTTTCCCCATTTACTCAGTATGGCTAAAAAAAGAGAAGATATAAAAGCATGTATATGTTTATACACTAGCTAATAGATTAAACTGATAATTTCCTCAGAATTTTAATGATGGTAGCCTAAATAATGTTTTTTTTAATGTGTTGGATATTTTTATTGTGACATGGGTTAGAAATGACTGCCACTGCATTTCCTTGTCTGAGTGAGAGAGAGAGAGAGAGAGAGAGAGAGAGAGAGAGAGAGAGAGAGCGAGCGAGCGAGCGAGAGCAAGCTGCAGCTTTTATGTGAAAAAAGTAAGAGACAAAGTTTTCATTTTTAGTTCCTGAGGTTACACACACACACACACACACGCACACACACACACACTAGAAACACGCAGTTTAAAATGTAAGCAAAATTCTGTACTTACAGTAGACTTAAAAGTATAAAAGTATAAAGAATAAAAATAATAAATAATTCAGTGGTTTTATGATGTAGTGCAGACTGAAATAGGATGACTGTATAGAAGAAGAATTCTGAACACACACACACGCACAGACACACACACACGTCTTCTATCCTGTCATACTGTTTCAGTCTGCAATCTTAAAACCACTGTATTTTATTTATTATCTTTTATTCTTTATACATTTATACTTTTAAATTGTTTTAAAATTTATTATTTGCTTTTCATTTATTGTAAACATTATTATTATTATTATTATTATTATTATTATTATTATATTCCTTTCTTTATTATTTTCTGCACCTGTGCAAACGAAGAATATCATTATACATTGAACCTTGTGCATATGACAATAAATTTCTTGAATCTTGATTAACTCTCTAGCTGGGCTGGATTATCCAATGGGTGTCAGGGGCCCATGTGCACTTGGGGCCCAAGCGAGGGGAAGAAAAAAAAATTCTTTCGTTTTCTTTTTTTTTTTTTTACATTGCCGAAATGGAGGGCAATGTCTGGTTGGGCCACACAAGATTAAATAAGACTCACTCCACATAACGTCTACAGTGGAGTAGTCTGTAGGATGTGTGGTGTCTGAAAGTAGCTTTTGACGTGTTCAACCCGAGCTGGAATCTGCCTTTTACCGAACTCACTCTTCTCCCTTTTCCATCACATATGAGGTTGGAAAGACATTTATTTTCAATAAATATAAAGAAAATATTTGAAAAGTGGAAATAAAGTGCCTAACGACTGTTTAATAATAAAGTGTTTATCGGTTAGAGGTAGGTGTAGGGAGGGCTTTATTGTCCCAGTGAGGTGGCATCCATTTAATAATTTTAAGAAATATAGTCATTTACACTCTGTTATTACTGCATCCTGTTAATGTAGAATAATACTGATGTGCAAATAATATCTGTCACAAGTATAAATAGCATCAAACAATTATTTCCACAAAGAACTGCTGCTTTTATATAGTGTAAATAGAATATATCGCTAAATAGCATATCGCTAAGAAGATGCTGCTATTGTCAGTGTAAATAGAATATATCGCTATTGTCACTTAGTGTAAATAGAATATATCGCTATTGTCACTTAGTGTACAAAGAATATATCGCTAATCACTTAGTGTACAAAGAATATATCGCTATTGTCACTTAGTGTAGATAGAATATATCGCTAGTCACTTAGTGTAAATAGAATATAACGCTATTGTCAGTTAGTGTAAATAGAATATATCGCTATTGTCACTTAGTGTACAAAGAATATATCACTAATCACTTAGTGTACAAAGAATATATCGCTAGTCACTTAGTGTAAATAGAATATAATGCTATTGTCACTTAGTGTAAATAGAATATATCGCTATTGTCACTTAGTGTAAATAGAAAATATCACTATTGTCACTTAGTGTAAACAGAATATATCGCTATTGTCACTTAGTGTAAATAGAAAATATCGCTATTGTCACTTAGTGTAAATAGAAAATATCGCTATTGTCACTTAGTGTAAATAGAATATATCGCTAGTCACTTAGTGTACAAAGAATATATCGCTAGTCACTTAGTGTAAATAGAATATATCGCTATTGTCACTTAGTGTAAATAGAAAATATCGCTATTGTCACTTAGTGTAAATAGAAAATATCGCCATTGTCACTTAGTGTAAATAGAAAATATCGCTATTGTCACTTAGTGTAAATAGAATATATCGCTAGTCACTTAGTGTACAAAGAATATATCGCTAGTCACTTAGTGTAAATAGAATATATCGCTAGTCACTTAGTGTAAATAGAATATATTGCTAGTCACTTAGTGTAAATAGAATATATCGCTATTGTCACTTAGTGTAAATAGAATATATCGCTAGTCACTTAGTGTAAATAGAAAATATCGCTATTGTCACTTAGTGTAAATAGAAAATATCGCTATTGTCACTTAGTGTAAATAGAATGTAACGCTATTGTCACTTAGTGTAAATAGAAAATATCGCTATTTATTTTCACTTAGTGTAAATAGCCGCTGCCTTCAGATAATGACACCATGTATAACCAATAAAAAGCACACTGATATTTTAAAAATCTAAACAGAATGATAATTAGTCAAGCACAGGTGTGGAAAGCCCACGCTGTCAGATAACCCAGTGCTGAATTGGGGGGACTGTGGGAGTCGTAGTAGTTCAAAATGAGGGAGAGAAGTGGTTGTTGTAAAACTGGCATAAAGTTGGCTTGACATTGGACGTTCAATGTTTGCAGATATGCGGAAATTAAGGGACCGTCTCTAAAGTTACATACGACATTGGTATACCCATTTCTAATTTCAACAGCATTTGAAGATAATGACTTACAGTCATAAAACCAACTGTAAAGTGTTCATGTAGGTGACAGCTATAATGCACAAGTTTTAGATTTTTGATATTTAATAAAATAAACTATCAGATCATATCAGGTCATATGTAAATATTGTCATGTATGTCACTACCAAATGGTCTCATACACAAAATAGACCCTAATGTAAAGCTCAATAGCATTTTAAAGGAATGACTTACAGACACAATACCAACTGTAAAGTGTTCTTGTAGGTGTCATCTATGACATCATAGATGCATGTGTCAAATCATGTGTAAAATTTTCCATGTACAACCCAAATTCTAAAAAAGTTGTGACACTGTAAAATGTAAATAAAAACAGAATGCAATGATTTGCAAATCTCATAACCGCATATGTTATTCACAATAGAACATAGAAAACATATTAAATGTTATTTATCAAATGAGTAATCTCTACCATCTCTACCATCTTCAAAAAACAGCTAAAGACCCACCTCTTCCGTGAACACCTAACCAACTCATAAAAAAACTCTGTGCACTTTGCTTCTTCTGGAACTCAATTAATGGATCTTGTATAGTAGCACTACTTGTATTGTTCTCCGCTTGATATATCGCTTTGCTTGTATTTTTCTCATTTGTAAGTCGCTTTGGATAAAAGCGTCTGCTAAGTGAATAAATGTAAATGTAATGTAAAGTAAGGTAATTTTAAACTTGATGGCCTCAACATGTCTCAAAAAACTTGGGACGGTCACCAAAAGGCTGGAAAAATAAGTGTTACTAAAAAGAAACAGCTGGAGGAACATTTTGCAACTAATTAGGTTAATTGGTCAGTAACATGATTTGGTATAAAAAGAATATCTTAGAGAATTTCTCAGAAGTAAAGATGGGCACCAATCTGCGAAAAACTGCGCCCACAAATTATGGAGAAATTTCAGAATAATACTCCTCAATGTAAATCTCATCATACATGCATCTGGAGAACTCTGTATGCGCAAGGGTCAAGGGTGAAAATCAATATTGCATGCCCGTGATCTTCGGGTCCTCAGGCGACACTGCATTAAAAACAGGCATGATTCTGTAATGGAAATCACTGCATGGGTTCAGAAACACCTCCAGAACTCAGTGTCTCTGAACACAGTTCGTGTGCCATCCACAAATTCTGGTTAAAGCTCTATCATGCAAAGAAGAAGCCATATGTGAACATGATCCAGAAACGCCGCCGTCTTCTCTGGGCCCAAGCTCATTTAAAATGGACTGCAGCAAAGTGGAAAACTGTTCTGTATTCAGATGAATCAAAATTTTAAATTCTTTTTGGATACCATGGAAGCCGCATCCTCTAAACTACAGAGGACTAAAGAGGAAAAGGACTATCTGGCCTTTTATCAGCTCTCAGATGAAAAGCCTGCATCTCTGATGGTATGGAGTGCATTAGTGCCAATGGAATAGGCAGCTTGCACATCTGGAACAGCACCATCAATGCTGAAAGGTATATACAGGTTTTAGAGCAACATATGCTTCCATCCAGATGATGTCTTTTTCAGGGAAGGCCTTACATATTTCAGCAAGACAATGCTAAACCACACACTGCATCTATTACAACAGCATGGCTTCATAGTAGAAGAGTCCGGGTGCTGAACTGACCTGCCAGTTCAGCTTGCATGGCATCCCAGCTTTTTTGGAATTGTGGTTGTACATTTTATATTAAAATTCTGTCTTTCAAAATAGCAATTTTACAGTTTTTCTTTCTTTCTCGCTTGCTTGCGTTTAAGACTGATATATTTCCAAATGGAGTTTCTCCCAAATACTTTTCAGAATGAGGAGCTTTGTGCCAGTCAGTGATTAAATTTCTTTGTTAGCTTGTGTTAGAAATGAGATTGCTGTGAGAAATTAACATGGAGGACTTTAGGCAAGCGAGTTATTTCATTTCATTCATTCATCTCCAGTAAGCACTTTATCCTGGTCATGGTGGATCCGTAGACATTCCCAGTAACACTGTGTGAATTGAGAGAGAATTCACCCTGGATGAATTGCCAGTACATCATGAGTCCATGAGTAATTTAATACGGTCTATTTGACAGCCTACACACACATTAAATTACTCACTTACCTCAAACATTCCATCTTTGTGCTTGACACTCGTTAGGCAATAAAAAAAAAATCCCCTTTTTTATTAGGTTTTAGTTTCACAAGCCTAACATTAACTTTCGCTGAATTACATTCCTACACATCTAATCAATAATTGATTTTACTGAGCTTTATACATTCTAAAAAAAATATTAAAAATATTTGCTTAGAAGAGGTCAAGTTAAGTAGAAAATAAATAGCACCAAACAACAGCCTAAAGTCTAAACCCATGAAGAACAATGACTCATTTAATTCACTCTTTCTGACACTTTCCCCCACATGGAGTCACTTTACTGTGCTTTATGGTTAGAAATGACAGAGTGCTGTCATTCACTGAGCTGTTAAGTTTGTAAGGTTTGTGCTTTATAAACAAAGTTTCTAAACAAAATCAGATTAACATCACACAAAGAATGAATAATCCAGTAACTGGGCTGACATCTTTGTGTCTTCATAGAATTTCTAAAAATGGCTTCAATCGGATTTTAACTGCTGAAGTAAGATAATGATGATATCTCGAACACACTTCATTTTACAATCTACATATTTAAACATTTTACAGTATTTATTTAAAAAAGTTTAGTCTAAAATCACAAATTATTGAGGATTATAGCCAACTGTTGACAAAAGTAAAAATCATGAAAATGGGATATAAAACAAATTTATTCATTAAGAGCAGTGATGATCAGTGGTGATGAATTTTTACCTCCTTTATTATTACAAGGACTGAAGTAAGGATAGAGTTTCTCAGTGAAAGACTGAGCAGTGAAAGAGTAGATATGAGAGCTGGACTTCACATCATAAAAGGAGACCAGACCCTCCTCATAATCCACAAACACCCCCACCTTCTCCACCTTCTCTCTCAGTGTGAGGCGGACATCAAGATCATCATGAGCCAGGTAGTCATTCTCATTCCTCAGTTCAACAATCCAGAATCCATTGTTGGGATTTGCCTTAATACGCGTCTTCCTGTTAATGTTCTCTCTCGCGACTCCTAATGTCCACGCAGTTTTCCCTCTGACCTGGACCTCATAATAAAATCTCCCTGAGGAGAAACTCTGATGTCCTACAACACAAGCACATGTATTAAACCTCTGTGGTGTATCAGGGAGATGCTGTCGCTCGTCTCCATGTGTCACTTGTTTTCCATCAGCAGACAGGATGAGTTCAGGATGAGCTGTATCAGGATCCAGAGTCACATCCACTGAGAGAAACACACACACACACACCAATTAATCATTCAGAGACACTTTGTGTGTGTGTGTGTGTGTGTGTGTGTGTGTGTGTGTGTGTGTGTGTGTGTGTGTGTGCACGCATGTGTGTGTACCACAGCTTTTCTGGGGGTTTTTAAAAACTGTAAGAGACAAAAGATTTATTTTTAGTTTCTGAGGTAAAAAAAACAACAAACAAAAACCAAAACAAAAAAACCCCACATGCATTCACACATATGCACACTCACACACTCAAACATTCATCTGAAGATAACTTGTTCTTACTTGCCAACCTCTTCTTTATAAACTCTGTAAAACATGAAACAATATTTGTATTAGTTTATTCAAATACAGTAAGATTTAATAAAATAGATAAAATACAATAATTAATATTGAAAAAATATGTACACTACAGACCAAAAGTACAAACAAAAATAAAATAAATCAATATTTAAAATACCAAAAACAAGTATAGTTTCATAGATTTTCCCCCAAATAGAGAAATGTAATGAAAGGAAAGAAATATAAATCTAATTATCTGTTCTTCTTTATAAATACATATCTAATTTATCTATTCAAAGTTCTTCACTAATTCAGTTAAAAAGGTTCTAAAAGTTTTACAAACTCAGGTGTAAGTACCATCTTCCACTCTCTGTCTCTGCAGCTCTAAAAAGAGGCAGAAAAAAAATCATATTAGTCTGGATCAAGACGCTTGTAGGATATTGTTTAATAAACTATTTTTCATTCAAACATTATGTGTGCTGGATAAAACCACACATGTTCACATTATTAACTTTATGATTATTATTTAACTATTTCTACTCCTATAATATACAGTTTTATAGACAGTAGCAGAATTCATTTCATGTTTAGACCTTACACTGTGCTTTATTATCTTATGCTTTAGAAAATTAGACTAAACAATTTATCAGAATACATACAAGCATTTCATTACTTTTGGGGTCAAAGGTACATCACTACAGCAGCCTGTACCTCCCAGTTACCTTATCGAATACATTTTAACAGGGTGATATTTACTGATGATACCTAACTTAATTAGTAACTAATTATAACTTAATTCATAATCAGTATGATTTTAAAAGCACAGAAAGTTCATTCTCACCTGCGTATCTCTTCTCCTTCCGAAGCTCTGAGGCTAAAACAGAGAAAACTGTTTTGAGTATTTAGTATTAATTCTATATAAATAAAAGTATAAATAGATTTAGCAGTGTAATATATTGATAATGTAAATGGACAACACAAATCAGACTGCAGTTATGAAATGTAACTGTCTGATGTTATTTATTTGTTAAATTATTGAGCACACTTCCAGTTACAGGTCAGTTATGAGCCGTATGGAAAACAAGTAATTAAATGTATTGTGAGTGATGTGTTTGTATCTCTACTCTTCTTACAGAACCCTCTATGCAGTGAAATGAGAGTCAGAAGAACCTGAACCTGAATGTGTAATGCTGGGGGGTTGGGGTATAAATGTGGTTATTGAACATTTTCAATGTGAATCTTAATTTTAATATAATAGTTCTGAATGAATCTGAAATTCAGGTCTTAAAAATGTAGGTTAAGAAATTCAAATAAGTCAAGCAGTTGAAAAGTAATTTGATGACTATGCATGGTGCTATAGGTAGGATCAACCCTGTGGCGGTTTTTCAATTTGAAGTTGCTTGTGCGATTTATAAAAAATCCAGTTTAAATTCAGTGTTACGTGTTTAATTAGCTGTCTTTAGAAACGAGAATCAACTGCTTGAATTCTGACTTATTTCCATCAATGAATCCTGCCAGCTGTGCGCTGGACAGCAAGTCCTTCTTGTGAAATTCACCATGTTAAATTGAGTCTCTAAATCATGGGTCCCGAGGGGAAGAGTTTGAGCAAAACACTACTAAGTCAGTGAATACATATACATGCACATCAAATTTTGTTTAAGGTCTATATTCAGGTTGCAGGCATGTTCCAGACATTGGAATATTCCTGTATACATTGTTGTTGTTCAAGATGCTGCCACTGCTACCAACAATTCCTTGTGGACTGAGCATGCACATATATATCCTTGCAGTGGATTTTATGAATAAGCTGTTTACATGAAACAATTTCCCATTAAAACAGGCCAATTCCAAGGGTGGGAATCAGAATTTGGGGAATCAGAATATTTTCTTAATCTGAAAAAGACAATCTGTTTGTGGTGTTTACATAACTCAATGCTAATAAGAATATTGCAAATTCCTATTAATTGAAAATAGAGAAGGGAAAACACACCAAAAAAATAAATAAAATAAATGCAGGACAGGGGGTTCTCTGGGAACAGAGTTGAGAATATTTAGTCTATAGCTATGGTATAAACTGCAGTATAATTTAAGCTAGAGATTTTATGAAGGAAAATTATTTAACTATTACCTTTCTTGTGACAGATGACTATTAGTACTATAACAGTCATCAATGCAACAATAATAAAAACTGCTAAGATTGGAATTCTGACATCAGGCTTCAAAGCATCAAAGACTGTTCCTAAAATGAAACCAAGTTTAGTGTTAGTTTTTCAGGAAACTGTGCAAGAACTATTAATATCTGCAAAACACACTCTTACAGAGAGAACTGAAGAAAAATTACTAATAAATATAATAAAAATAATATATAAGCTCTGCTGCAAAAATAGTGTGTTCATAATGATCATGTTTCATTATTAATTACATCATCTATAATGGTTACAGTAGAATATTACAGTCTAAATCTAAGTTGAAGTGTTTTATTTTTTAAATCATAGACACTTACTATTAATGATAACCTCTGACTCCACCATGTGATGTTTTTGTTGAAGTCTGCAGTAAAACTTGTTGGAGTCGCTATAATCATAAACAGTGACGCGGCGTTTCACACTGAAGCCCTCAGTGTCTCTGTGTATCTGTGTATCTTCAGCAGGCAGAGTGTCTCCTTCTCTGTTCATCCACAGAACCGCAGGTTCAGGTTTCCAGCCTCTGGACTCACACACTAGATTAATCCCTCCTGAGTGATCATAACTCTCCATCGTGATCACTGGGTGGCTTCCCAGAACTACAGTCAATAACCAAAAATTATTGTCTTAAATATAGTGGAATCAAATTAAAATGTTAACTTAAAAATAAAAAAGCAAGTAATGTAACTTTCACAATATAGGTTATTATTCCCTGCTGAGGTAAGAGCTGGGGTTAAGAAGCTGCATGCTAGAAAGATAGTGGGTATGCGTCAACAAGGTGCATGGACCAAATGGAAACAGGCATTAGATTGGAAGATCTTCTGGTCCGAGTTGTGGCAGGCTGAACCTTTCCTCATCAAGTTCCTAATCCAGTCCATGTTTGACATCCTACCAAGTCCATCCACCATCTTCAGCTGGGGAAAGGTTGAATCACCACAATGTCCTTTGTGCCTCAGAAGAGGAACACTGTAGCACATTCTCAGCTGCTGCCCCAAAGGCCCAAGTGAAGGTCGCTACTGTTGGCTGCATGACCAGGTGCTGAAGGCAAATGCTGACACCATCTGCAATACCAGAGACCAATGCAAGTACCTCCAACCAGCAAGGCAGGCAATTGCCTTCGTCAAAGCATGAAAGAAGCTCCAGCTTAAAGCAGCAGCAGAGCTCTTTGGAACAGCACATGACTGGCAAATAAGGGTGGACCTGGAGAAGCAGCTCAGTTTCCCAAAAACATCACAGAAATCCCCTCGAGACCAGACATAGTGCTGCATTCAGAAACATCAAAACAGGTGCTCATGCTAGAGCTTACAGTGCCCTGGGAGGAGCAGATGGAGGAGGCCAATGAAAGGCCTCCTATGTCAAAGCCAAGTATGTAGACTTGGTGGAAAAGTGTGCAGACAGCGGTGGTAAGCACAGTGCAAGCCCACTGGTGAGGGCTGCAGAAGCTTTGCAGCTCAGTTTATGTGAAGGCTTAAAGCCTCTACTATACTCCGTTTTTTTTTTTTTTTTTTTTTTACACATATGCTAGTGTATGCGCACAGTCATAAGCATAGCCTTTCAAAGTATACTCCATTTGACATGTACATGTACACAGGTGGTTGATGCATGCGCATTATGACAACTTGTACTACCCCTGGCCTAGCATCAGTGAAGAGCAGTAAAGCAGGTCTTTTGGTGTGAAGGACGACAATGAAGAAGAATCACAACAACACGAAGAACAATGCTTCGGTAATCTCTAGCCACGATTAGCACCCATATACAAAACTGTATACAGTTTAAGGCTAGAATTATACAAGTGCGGGTATTTTCTAACCTGCACTCATTTCCGTCTCTTCCATTTATTCCATTTTTCCTTCAACTACCTTGAGAATCAATGGCCCTGGGTCACTGTTGACACCTTGTGGAACAACTAAATAGTGCAAAAGAATTAAATGCGCATGTGCGACCGGTTAGAAAAATCAGGCGGCGTGCGTACTCTGCTGGTGACGAAATTTCCATCATGCGTTCTGTACGCTGCTTCTAGCGTACGTGTAAAAAGTGAAGCATACTTTCTACTTAACACCACCTGGACATCACAGGCATGCAGAAGAGGAAAGACATCAGAACCAACCATCACAGTGGCAGCCGAGAATTTATCTAAATGGTTGTGGATCAAAGGGAATGATCATTGCACACATGCTACATACATACGGGTGAGATGTGTGCTGGTGTGTCATTGTACACAGTGTCAATGCACACAGAAAAATCCTCGGTGTTAAATTAAACCTTAATCTTTCCTTCACTGATTCTGCTTGTTAACAGCAGGTGTCATCACTAATGGTCAATAATCACTTAATTAATCACTTAATTATGTAATTAACTGCAACACTGTTTCAGGGTTACGTTTTACACTGTAGAATGGATTCATATAGACACCGAGCAGTGTTAATTTAGCACAGAGGATTTTATTGTGCATGGACGGTTCTGGTTGTTTTAGATATACATATTTGTGGGGTATACGGTATACATGTGGAACCAGTGGCACTGAGCATGCATTAATGGTGCCAGTATGGCTTGCTAAAACCTTAGTCATTGGGGAGGTCTGTATAGCTCTGGTTGTGTTAAATGGACATGTCTGAGTGGTGTTAGGTGTAATGTAAGGAATCCATATGGAACCAGTGGCATTGAGCATGCATTAACAGTGCCAGTGGGTCTTGCTACAGCCTTAGTCAGTGGGGAGGTGTGTATTGCATTGCACATGTTGGCAATGCTGAAAGATGAATGGGTAAGTCAAAGAATTTATACTACTTGGACACAAGCCAGGGCCTGATCATCCCCAACTGGGTAACCTGGGCAAGGGTGACCCCAGGTTGCAAAGAGATGATTTTAGATGATGTGATGATGTCTTGGTGATTAAGAGATGATGTGTCTAAGTGCATCATGAGATTTATGTTTGAACCAAAAAGCCTCAAACACTCAAACACTCAAATCTGTGATTAATCAATCAGTTTGTTAACTCCCATACAAAAACTCACACAAATAAATAAATAGTTCACTGTATAAACTTTCAATGGAGAAATGGACCTTACCCTCAACAGTTACGTGAACAGTGATGTCATCATACCAGGATTTGTCCTCAATAAGACACTTGTAATCTCCTTCATCAGAGACTTGGAGAGCTGAGAGTTTGAGTGAAGCGTTGCCTTTCTGTAGCTCCTCTTTGAACAGTGATGTTCTTCCTTTGAAGGACTGAGCCTGCTTTTCATTTCTGTCTTCAAGATCCTCATACATATGCACTAATAAAACCCCTCTCTCTAGTCTCAACCACTCCACTTTCATGTGCACAGCGCTGGTAATGGGTTTGATAAAACAGGGCAGAACCAGATCTTCACCAGCCACAGCAACAAGGGGAACATCTGGACCAATGACATTTAATCGCTCTGTGCTTTCTGAAAATAAACAAAATAATGTATTTTGATATACAGTATATACAGTCATGTGAAAAAATAAGTACAACCCATGGAAATTGTTGGCTTTTGTGACATATTTGGACAAGCAAACATTTGATCATCTTTGACACAGTGCCTATTAATAAAGTTATTAATATAGCTTTTTCAATCATTTATTCAACAGAAATATAAATAGATGTGATATTCTTCAGTTGAAAAAGTAAGTACACCCTTGGCCTAAGAAGCTAGTGTTGCCCCCTTTAGCAGAAATTACTTGTTGTAGGCTTTTTGCATAATTGACATTGAGGCTTGCTAGAATTTTTGACCACTCTTCCATGCAATATTCTTTCAGTTGCAAGATGTGTGAGGGTTTTCCTACATGTACTGTCTGTTTCAAATCCCCCCCAAACATTTGAATGAGATTGAAAGCCAGGCTTTGACTAAACATTGACTATTCCATAACGCTCCATTTCTTCTTTGTGAGCCATTTCTTGGTGAATTTGCTAATGAACTTAGGATCATTATCCTGTTGAAAGGTGCAATTTCAGTTCACCTTCAACTTTTGGACAGATGGCCTCACATTATCTTCAAGCACTCTTTGATATGATGCAGAATTTATAATTGAATCAATGGATGCAAACTTTCCAGTCCCTGAGGAAGTGAAGCAACCCCAAACCATAACATTTCCACCACCATACTTCACATTTGGAATGAGGCGCTGTCTTTGGTCTTTACCAAACATGTCGGGAGCACATTATTCCAAAAGGCCTGGTCTTTGCCTATATATTGGCAAAGTCTTGCGAAGGCTTTTTCCGGGCATGCCTCCCATGCAGGTCAAATTGTGTAATCTCTCTCTGATTGTAGAAGCATGCACATTCACATCAACAACTGCAAGAGTTACTAGCAGATCCTCTGATTTTGGGAAATTTTGGGGTTCTTGGATAGTTCTTTTTGCATCAGACGGTCTGCTCTTGGGCTGAATTTGCTGGGACGGCCAGTCCTGGACAAATTGGCAGTCATTTGAAATCTGCACCATTTATAAATTATTTTCCTTACAGTGGAATGATGTATTTCAAATAAATTGAAGATCTTTTAAAATCCCTTGCCAGACTCATAGGCATCCACAAACTTTTTTCCTGAAGGCCTGTGATACCAAACACCTCATTAGCAAAAGGAACACCAGCCACTAGATATGAGAGGGGTATAAATAAGACAGGTTCCACCTGCACTCCCTAAGCAGGTTCTAATCACCGACATCCCATCTTGAACACCTGATTCTAATTTTATGGATTTGAAGGTGTGATAAATGTAAATGTGACTGATCTGCTTTTTATTTTTTGTTAATTTAAATTATGAAAATTAAAACAAAATGTCAATTTTGTGTCATTTGATAGAGTGTATTACCTTTATTAATGGGCACTGTTTCAAAGAGGATCAAATGTTTCCTTGTCCAAATAAAAAAAACAATTTGCATGGGGTGTACTTATTTATACAGGGTGCGATTTATGAAAAAATCAGAGGGGGATGTTTTTGAAATGTCTTTATTCATGAAAATCAATCACTAACGAAAGTGGGCCTTTATAGACTACTATTTCTTGCAGCTGTTAAAGAATCTTTAAAAAGAAGACCTGGATGATTAACAGTCCAGCTAATGCCCCTGATTAAATGAATAAATTTAATGTAATAAATTAAAATAAATGTATAAAACAGAATGTCACACACAAATATCTTTTAAAGACTTTTATTCAAGCAATGTATTGCAAACAGAAACAAGTATACTGCAAAGAAATTTCATGTCGGAGCGGGATTTGAGCAAACTTAGTTTTACCAGTAAGCGTGAGAGATACGAGTGGAGCACATGCGCATAGAATGGAATATTGATTGGATTGTCACACCACTCTACTTTGCTCACATACTCTGTTGCAGTGTATTACTTAGCTTTATTCTAAAAATATCCTTATTTTAGGTATTTTATATGGTGTATTGGCGAAGTAGCATTAATCACTGTGGGTGGGGGGGGGGGGGTGGGGGGGTGGTTACATTTTGATAAAAATAATTCAACAGAGGCAGCAGAGGCATATATATATATATATATATATATATATATATATATATATATATATATATATATATATATATATATGTGTGTGTGTGTGTGTGTGTGTTTTGAAATTGTTTATTTTCAGAGAAATTGTGAAAAGAGTTCCCTTTCATTTAGTATTTTGCTTTGGATAACTGATGAGTTTGTTTTATTTGAGTTCATCTTTTATAGTACCTCATGTGCCTAATTAACATTTTGTGACTAAAATATTTTATATTAACATGGATTTATGTTAAAAATATTGAACTATGTACATTGTGAAACATTTATAAAACTATTTTATTAAAACAACAACAACAACAACAACAAAAAAACAACCAACGTTGAAATCCTTGCTCATTAATATGCATTATGGACATGGTTATTAGGCACTGTGTTGGTCATTACATTGAAATATCATTAACTTTAATGTGGGAAACATGTTTTAATCTGCTAATAATGACTGGTTAATCATACATCAGTAATATGCATGAGTATTTTGTAAATGAGATATATTTTGCGTTGTTAAATGTGTGGTTCCCACATTTTGGATGTGTTGAACAAGCAGCCACAAGTAATAATCAGAAGAGATCTCAAAACCCTGTATATCTGTTAGACACCTAAACTGACAGTTAAACACCTAAACTGAGTACATTTTTTTTTGAGTGTGCTTCCATTTGATGTATGCCAATTCCAGAAAATGTGAGCCATCGAGATCCTTTACAGCACATTACATTACAGCATGCCACCAAGTGGGCTGGAATTTTTTTCCATCCAGATTACAAGAAGTACTTGGAGAACAGATAAAAGATTTATGAGACAACACACAGACACTTTTTGTCATTTCAATAATCACAAGATTTAAAACTATCTGGGTAGTAATTTTTTTTTGGATGTAAAGGACAGATTTTGTTTTTTTAAAGAGCTCTTTGAACTTGGGGAGTTTTTTCCCCCATATACAGGCTTATTGTATATTTTTATATTTCCCTCTTATTCTGCACAAACCTGAAACAATTTAATATAGTGTTACTTTTTTCTTAAGATTTGTGTGGTTTGCTGTCTGAAATCCTCATTTGAACCTAGAAGGTAGGGTAATGCTTTAATTGCTGTACCTATCTAATTTAGTTAAGACACGTAGTTTTTTTTTTAAATAAGTACACCATGTCATGTGTCTATGTGTGTGTGTGTGGGGGTGGGGGTGTGTATACACCAATCAGCCATAACATTAAAACCACTGACAAGTGACATGAGTAACACTGATTATCTCATTACAGTGGCATCTGTCAAAGGGTGGGATATCTTAGGCAGCAAGTGAAAAGTCAGTTCTCAAAGTTCCAAAACAGCAGGTCTTGTGGGCTGTTCCAAGTATGCAGTGGTTAGTACCTACCAAAAGTGGTCCAAGGAAAGACAGCCAGTGAATTGGCAATAGGGTCATGGGCACCCAAGGCTAATTGATGTGTGTGGGGAGTGTAACCTAGCTCATCTGATCCGATTCCACAGATGAGTTACTGTAGCACGAATTGCTGAAAAAGTTAATGCTGGCTATAATAGAAAGTTGTCAGTGTGCCCATGCTGACCCCTGCCCACCGCTGAAAGCACCCAGAAATGATAACGTGAGCATCAGAACTGGACCATGGAGCAATGGAAGACGGTGACCTGTCTGATGAATCACATTTTCTTTTAAATAATATGGATGGCTGGGTGCATGTGCATCGCTTACAAGAGGAAGAGATGGCACCAGGATGCACTACAGTATGGGAAGAAGGTAAGCTGGCAGAGGAAGTGCGATGCTCTGGGCAATGTTCTGCTGGGAAAACTTGGGTCCTGGTAATTATGTGGAAGCTACTTTGACACGTATCACCTACCTAAAAATTGTTACAGACCAAGTACACCCCTTTATGGCAATGGTATTCCCTAATGGCAGTGACCTCTTTCAGCATAATAATGTGCCCTGCCAAACTGCAAACATTGTTCAGGAATGCTTCGAGAAACATGACAAGGAGTTCAAGATGTTTGTTGACTTGGCCTCTAATTTCCCCAGATCTCAATCCGATCGCGCATCTGTGGGATGTGGTGGGCAAACAAGTCTGATCCCTGGAAGCTCCACCTCACAACTTGCCGGACTTAAAGGGTCTGCTGCTAACGTCTTGGTGCCAGATACCACAGCACACCTTCAGAGGTTTTGTGTAGTCCATGACCGAAAGGCCAGAGCTGTTTTGGTGGCACAAGGGGGACATACACAATATTTATATTGACCATGTTAACTGTTGCTTTGTACAAAAGGTCAGATTTTCCTCATGCCTATTCTGTTGAAGCACGTGTTCAGATGACATTCTGATGGATTGGATCTAAAATAGATCATAAGGTTTTGCACAGTGTAATGAACATTTTGTATTGTATATTGCATGAATTTTGGAACTTTATGGGTACTAGTTAAACTTTTCTAAGAGTGAATGTTTTCCTGTTAATTGTAGCTCTATGAATTTGAGACTCAGATCTGCCTTTCACATGAGCAGAACAAGTTTCAAATATTCAAATAATATAAATATTTTACCAAATCCTACAGGTTCTCCATAATGTCTTCATTTCCTTTATGGTTAGGCTCATAGGTTAGGACAGACTAAAGCTCATGTCCCTGTACTTGCAGAGTTCAGCTTGGCGTTGGTGCTAAGCCAAGTTCTGAGGTTCTTTCATTTAAGAATGATGGATGTCGTTATGTTCTCTAGGACCATAAAGCTGTAGCCCTTCCCCAGATTTGTCTTTACGCAATCCTGTCTTTATGGTCTACTGATTTACAATTCTGTGTTATTGGCTCATGTTTTGCTCTTACCTGCACTGTCAGCTACGGGGCTTTATTGTTAACAGAAGC
The DNA here is from genome assembly GCF_023375685.1 of Ictalurus furcatus. Taxonomy (NCBI): domain Eukaryota; kingdom Metazoa; phylum Chordata; class Actinopteri; order Siluriformes; family Ictaluridae; genus Ictalurus; species Ictalurus furcatus. Next base: position 25,552,785 of record NC_071261.1, read on the forward strand.
ATGGCTTTCTAACTCATGTACAATTGACTGAATGTTAAATCAAGTTATATAAACATCTGAAGAACAAAGAAAGGGGGATTCAACTGAGCTTAATTTCGTACTAATTTAGCATTTTTTTTTCATTTAGAACGCAGATTTTCTGCAGATTTTTGAGGGGAAAAAATAATTCAAATGACTATAATATTTTGTCTCATTTGTTTAATTGGGTTCTCTTTGTCTGCTTTTAGGACTTGTGTGAAAATCAGATTATATTTTAGGTCACATTTATGCAGCTATATAGAAAATTCTAAAGGATCTTAAGCTTTCAAGCACCACTGTATATAATTGTGTATATGACAAATAGAAATCTTGAATCTTGTTCCAAAACACTCCACTGGCAAGCTCAGACAGTGAGCCTATTCAAAAGTATAGGACATTTGGGATAAAATAAAATATAAAGTATATAAACTAATGAATAAAATATAAATAATTAATAGTGAAGAGTCAAGTGAAATTTTAAACCCTAAAGACAGCTGGTTTTTAAAACTAGACAGTGTGGTAGTTGCATAAGAACACAACAGCACGAGAACAAGGAAGTTCCGATAGTTGACACGAGAAAATGTGGTTGTGTAAGAGCACACCAGCATGAGATTGAGGAAGTTCTGGCAGACGGACTGTTGAAGTGGAAAGTACCCAGGCACACGTGAAACATTCACACAGACACACAGAGGAAATTTAGGTTACTAACATTTAACATTAATTAAAAGAAACATTACTCTTTGCTTTAATCAGCGCTGATGAGCGCTGCTCTATCTCTTGCTCTGTCTTCCGGGTTCGTCTCTCCGCTGGATTTTGGAGCTCGCGTCGCGACTCCTCCTTCCGCTATGGAAAGTCCAAAAGGGGGAAAAAAAAAACCACACACACAAAAATAATAGTAACAATTCCTCTCTGACTCCGAGGAGCCAGAAGGATGTGTTAAAAACGGAGAGCAGCATATAAAGAGCTGCTTGAAGTGATTACTAAGGCTGGATGAGCCTTTTTCTCCCCAGTGAAAGTAAATCCCTCACACTGCAGAAACTCCCCTTTCTTCCAGAAGTGCATGACAAAATATCAGGCTTCTGGGGGAAAACCATGCATAAGCCATATTTATAAACCCACAATGTTGGATTATTCGGTCATTGTGGGGAATGAACGGCATGGCTATTTAACTATGCTGAAGATGGAGGAGGCGCTTGCGAGCTACCTCTCTCCATCGATGGCAGGTAATTAGGGGGGCTGGCTCTGCCATCCAAACCACTGTGTAAGGCCACCGTGGCAATGGTGGGCATGGCCTATGAGGTAGTAGTCTTGCTTGTGGGTCACTGCAGACAATGACAGTGTTGCAGGCCTACCAAGCAGACCTGCTGAGTGAGTTCGACATATGGCGGAATTCAAAAAAGCCAGTTCCTTCCCTGTTGTCTCGAGCTCACCCTGGCATCCACGAGTGAAGCCTGGGCCAGCACTAGTGCGAGGGAGACACAGAAGGTGAGTATGGCAGCCCTCCAACCCCCGCAGAAAGCCAGGGGAACCGGGCAGCCACAGTCGCGGTCTGCTACTAGGCCTGATCTGAGAATGGTCATAAAGGCCAAGCAGGCAAAGAAGAGCGGTCCTGAGGGGCCGTGAAGGGACGTATCAGGGGACATGAGGTTGTTAGGGTAGGTAGCCCCCAGTGCTACTGTAAGGCCTCCCCTAGCCAAGGCGGTCCCCAAGTTTTCAGTGTTCTCTGGTCAGCGAGCTGTCACAGGGCAATGAAAATCTGATGCTTTCCCTCCAGTAAAATGTGGAATAGTTAATGTCACTAAAAGACCATTGGGCAGCGTGGAAACTACTGCCAAATGTGTCTCCATGGGTTCTGTCTACCATAGAAAAGGGTTACCGGGACCAGTTTATAGCTCGACCACCCCCCCCGGTTCAGAGGTGTGCTCACCACAGTAGTCAGCACAGACCAGAGCCTGATGTTAGCGAAGGAAGTAAGTTCCCTTTTGGACAATGGGGCCATAGAACATGTACCCCGTTCCCTAAGGGAGGGAGGTTTTTACAGCTGTTATTTCCTGGTCCGCAAAAAAGATGGGAGTATGCGGCCAATTTTAGATCTGCGTCATCTGAACCATACTCTTCGGACATACAGGTTCAAGATGCTGACGCTCAAACTTATCGTGCCACAGATTCAGTTCGAGGACTGGTTTGTGATGATAGATCTGAAAGATGCATATTTCCACATAGAAATATTGCCCAGACACAGGAAGATCCTGAGGTTTGCATTTGGAGACAACACATACCAAATTCGGGTTCTTCCCTTCGGGCTAGCTTTATCCCCTCGCACCTTCACAAAGTGCATGGATGCTGCTCTGGCTCCCTTGCGACTCCAGGGCATCCGGGTACTAAACTAACTGTACTCCTTGGGAGATTCCCATCCGCAGGGATCTACTGTCTCAAGCCGGAGGGCTGATTTATCACCCTCGGCCAGAACTATGGAAACTGTGGGTCTGACCCCTGAGGGGCACCAGCTCATAGATTCTGGTCTCACAACTGAGGTTGTAGAGACCATGTTAAACGCTAGAGCACCATCCACAAGGAAATTGTATATGCTCAAGTGGCGGCTTTTTGTCTTGTGATGTAAGGAACGTCAGCTAGATCCAGTGAACTGCGCAATAGCTACAGTCCTGGAGTTTTTACAAGAACATTTCTCAGCAGGGTTGTCTCCTTCTACAATCAGGGTTACTTGGCCGCTGTTTCGGCTAGCCATGCCCCGGTTGATGGAGCCTCTGTGGGGCAACATCCTCTAACTTCGAAGTTCATGCGTGGTGTCAGGCGGCTGTGGCGCATCTGCAGGCCGCGCATACCTTCCTGGGACCTTTCTGTGGTCTTGGAAGGTCTGTCAGGGGCCCCATTTGAGCCCTTAAAGTCAGCCTCTGAGAAGCTTCTGACTCTAAAGGTAGCTCTTCTACCGGCCCTGACATCTCTCAAGCGAGTGGGAGGTCTACAAGCTCTCTCTGTTGCCCCTTCTTGTCTTGACTTTGAACCTGGATTAGCCAAGGCCTACGCCGGATTATATTCCTAAAGTGCCTACATCGGCTGCCCACCCTGTGGTGATGCAGGCTTTCTGCCCTCCTCTGTTCCTCACACTGGAACAAGAGAGGATGCACCTGCTGTGTCCAGTAAGGGCTCTCTGTACTTACGTCCACTGCTCTGGCTATCCGTGGATATTCATTCCACCCCGGGCTCGAGTGTCTTGCAGTGACCCTCGGTCTTGGGTCTTTTTGAACAGGCCGTACCTTTGAAAGGGAACGTCGGGGTTACACATGTAACCCTGTTCCCTGAGAAGGGAACGAGACGTTGCATAGCTCTGTCATACCTATAAGTAGAGGCATGATTTTACACAAACTTCAGATACCGGTCATGCGCACAAGGCGCTTCCCATACTGTTATGCTAAATGCAACGTCTCGTTCAGGGAACAGGGTTACATGCGTAACCCCAATTTTTTGTATATATTTTTTAGCTAACATATCAGCTCAAGTCAACATCAAAATCACTTCATATTGTGACACTGCACTTGAGCTATAATCAGTGTATTTGTTTTGTATTTCAGTAAAAATTTATAAACATCTTTAACAATGCATCAATTAATTTGAGAACCAAACTGCAGAGGATTAAATATATTTCATTTTTCATTGAGAAGATTTATGAAAAAATACACAAAAGTCTTAATATCCAATTGCTTTTCATGTTAACTAACATTTTTATGAAGATTTTTAATTTTTTTAGCTGCTGTGTATAACATCCGACCACTAGACATGGCCAAGCCCAAACATCATGATATTGATTGTATTTTGTAAGCATAAACAAATTTAGAATATGATTCCTTCAACACTAAAAAAAAGATGGGCTAGAGGCAAAATAAGACAGAAAGTTTATAGAATATTCAAGTAACACCATTTTTGGAGGATCAGGTTAATTGGTAAGAGGAGAGGGTATCAGAACTGGGCATAAAAGGAGCAGCCACCAAAAACTCAGTCTTTGCAAGTATGGATGGGTTGAGGCTCACCACTTCATGAGAGAATTGTCAGTCAGTTCAAAAAGAACATTGCTAAACGCAAGATTGCAAATAATTTAGGTCTGTCAAAAATCTACAGTGTATAATATTGTGAAAAGATTCAGGAAATCCAGAGAAATCTCATTGTGTAAATGGCAAGGCCGGAAACCACTGTTGAATGTGCGTGACCTTTGAGCCCTCAGGAGGCACTGCCTGAGAAATTGTCAAGTTACTGTGTAAATATAACCACATGGGCTTGGGAGTACTTCAGAAAACCATTGTCACTTAACACAGTCCGCCGCTGCATCCAAAAGTGCAACCCAAAATGCTATTACGCAAGGAGGAAGCCACACATCAACTCTATGCAGAAATGCCACTGAGTTCTCTGGGCCAGAGCTCACCTCAGATGGACTGAAAGCCAGTGGAAACGTGTGCTGTGGTCAGATGAGTCCACGTTTCAGTTTGATTTTGGGAAAAACCGACATCAAGCTCTCCGTGCCAAAGTGGGAAAAGACCAACCAGACTGTAAGAAGTGAAAGGTGCAAATGCCAGCATCTGTGATGGTATGGGAGTGCATCAGTGCCCATGGCTTTTCCCAGGAAGTCTTTTCCCAGGAAGTCCATGGATATTTCTGCAGTACAATTCCAGGCCTCATTCTGCACATGCTACAACAGCATGGCTGTTCCAGTTGCAAATCTGCAACAATTAGTATTCTTAGTTCCCAAACAATTAAAAAGTGTAATTAAAAGGAAGGGTGTTCTTTATTGAGTGTGTTGAAGGCATCAAATTCTAAATGTGTTCATATTTACAAAAAATTAAGTTGGTCAGTGAAAATATTGAATATATTTTCTTTGTACTTTTGTCATTTAATTAAAGTTTCAAAAGACTTGACAAATCACAGATTTTTGTTGTTATTGCATTTTAGAAAAAATCCCAACTTTTATGGAAATGGGGTTAGTACATGAAATGTGTTGGGGTTATAAGTTTTCAATCTGTTTATTCTTATTGTGAGCCTGTAAAGTAAACTTAGGCATTTACACAATCAGCAATATTCCCAAGCTTTGGCAGTCACAACGGTGTGATTTTTGTGGTTAGCGTAGGTTTAAATTCAACTTGGGTTGACTGAGAAAGTTGATAACCAGAATCATGAAACCTGTTAAGCTTAACCCTCTTACCCCTTAGTTCCCACAGTATTATGTCCCACAACCCTATATTCCCCATAGAAACAGCACGCCAACCCTGAGTTCCCAGGCCAAAATTGGCCCCAAAATCAACATTTTAATTTGAACATTTTTAGGCCTTGAAACAACTTATAATAATGTATTTGTGTAATATTACTTTGAAAATTAAGCAGTTCAGTGTTTTTACTCCACTTAGAGCACAATTCTTAACTAGAGAAATGACGAAAAATGCTCGCTAAAATCCTTCTACTCATTTAGAAGTACCATACCAGCATCAGCGTGGTCAATGCCTTTGAATAAATTCAAGTAAATAATAAATAAATAAATAAATGCATTTTAGCGCCAAAAGTCAAGTTTCTGGTGATAATCAGACCAGCAGGTAGTGTTTTCACGAATGCACAGAAATGGTCCTGTTATGACTCCAGACCCCTGCAGTGTCAGTCGCACTGGTTGATGCTGAAGATGAAGACTTATCAGGGTCTGAATCAGGAGAGTTTGCGTCTCTATCAGTTTCGGTTTCAACATCACCTGAACTTTCACTGCTGTCAGTATCTAGAATCCTCGCTCTCGCCTGTGTGACTGTGTATGTTTTATTATTTATTTTTTTTACTGTTTTAGATGTACCTGTGTTCACTGTAGGTGTGACTTTAGCTGGAACATGATTAGCTTTTCGCTTTGGCGTTTTTAGTTCACTTCTACTATTACACCAATATTCACGCTTGGATCTTCATCGTAATGCCGGCGTAATAACGTAATCACGTCGTGACGTCATGACGTCATCAACCTTCCGGGTTAAAAAATAATAATTAAATAAGTAAGGAATCATAGCAGAGTAATGCCGGTACACCGGCCTTACGGGGATAACGTTTACACTGTAAATCCTCTATATCGGCCTTACGGGGATTTGGCATAGACGACCAAGCCGGTATATCGTCCTTACGAGAATAGATCAAAGATGGGTAAGCCAGTTTTTTGGCCATACTGGGTAAGAGGGTTAATTAACCCGGTTTGATTTGCTTGGTTTTGTCAACTCAAAACTTACTCTAACTCTGACACTGCAGAGAGTTTCTTCAATTCGCTTTGTGAAACAGGTCTCAGAGATCAGTTCTCTCAAAAACAGCTTTTATAACTCTTTAAAACTTACAGAACTCTGGGCACAAAAACATCACAACCTTTGAATTCACAGTAAAGACACACACACACACACACACACACACACACACACACACACACACACACAGAGGGAATAGTTTTTCTCCATACCTGATTGAAATTTCATGAAGCTGAAGAGAATCAGGAGAGTCACACAGAAAAACATCATCCCTGAAAGACAGTTTATCGTTATTGCTTCAGTCTGTTTTACAAGATAAATAACATTTTATGAATTACTCTAGGTGCACAATTTAATGCACATATATTCTACCAAAAAATCTAAATACTCACTCCTTTTTAAAGTTATAATTTTCTGAGTAAGAAGACACTAAAATGTCTGTCAAAAGGTTCACAATTTCAGTTTAGTGTACTTTCGTTTATGTAAGCTGTGTAGCCTCGTTCTAAATGAGGAACTAAAACTTTGTTTTTTTTTTTTTAAGGAAACATGCTAAAAATGGAGGCAGTGTCTTTGAGGTGACTAATTTCAGATGAAGTTACAAAGGTGCAAATTTAAAATGCTGAACCTAAAACAATCATTCAATCCATCTTGAATATGTTCTTGAGAATTAAATTTGAGGAACACTACTAATTAATATATATATATATATATATATATATATATATATATATATATATATATATATGTGTGTGTGTGTGTGTGTGTGTGTGTGTGTGTGTGTGTGTGTGTGTATGTGTGTGTGTGTATATATATATATATATATATATATATATATATAAAATCCTTAAGTCATTTTCAAACCAAACTGTACAGTTAAGTCTTTATATGATGGCTAATCAGGTGAATTTCTCTGCTGCAGGAAAAGCTGTGAGAGTTCTCTCGAAAACATCTTTTATAACACCACTAAACTTACATAACTCTCTGGACACAAAAACATCACAACTTTAAAGTAGAACACAACTTATTCTAGATAACAAAATTACACTCTGGTGTGACCAATTATGTGAGTGTTGTTTTGTTTTCTACACTATATCTATTAAAACAAGAGCTGCTCTTAGTCAGGACTGAAAATCATTTTCAGGAACTGGTATCCAAGACAACAGGAATAATAGAATATATCTGTACTGCATTATGCCTGATATCCTGTCTGATAACATTACACATGTTAAAACATGGTGTAATGACTACATCCTGATTTTTCTCTCCTGTACTCAGTACTCTGCCAGTCTTTCTCTCACTTGTACTCTGCTACTCCTTCTGTGTGCTTCTTCATGGCCGTATCGGAGCTCATGCTGTGGAACAGTTTGTTCTTTTTGTCCTTTTTCTTGATGGTCTTACCCTGACCATCATTCAGACCTGCCAACAGTCCACCCAACATCACAAAGTCCGCCCCCACACGTGTCCATAACACAACACAGCAAATCAAATATAGTTCAAAGAACGTCAAACAAAGACGTTCTTCAAAATAAAGAGCTTACATTCAGGATTCCTTTACCTGAAAATGCATGAATAATAATATATAGATAAACAAATAGCAAATTTTAAAAAGAGTATTTGGAGTCATTTTGATATTGTATGTCAGAGATAACATTCCTCTTATTCCACATTGATTAGCTGATTACAGTGTTTAATTTATTAATCACATCATGCTTTTTGTGATAACAGGATAACAGTGATAACAGGAACTAACACCCGTGTCTGGAAACTTACTGACTGTTACTGTTACAAAGCACTGACACTCCTTCTATAAATGTTAAATAAATGTCTCCTAACTGAAAACTTCACCATGTCAGTGATTATACACTAGTCTTAGATTATGTGGGGCAAATCCTGGTGCATGCGCTGTTACTATAGAAATGATAACATATAAAAAGGAGCACATTAATATAAACCCAGCACCCCAATGTAAAACACCTCCCTACATCCCTGGAGACAGAAGCTGGTGTAGGAAATTTGGGATAACATAAGATATCAAAGTATATAACCTACTGAATAAAATATAGATAATTAATACTGAAGAGTCAAGTGAAATCTTAAACCCTAAAGACAGCTGGTTTTTGACACTAGACAATGTGGTATTTGTGTAACAGCACACCAGCACGAGAACAAGGAAGTTCTGACAGATGGACTGTTGAAGCGGGAAGTACCCAGGCACAAGTGAAACATTCACACACACTCAGAGAGGAAATTTAGGTTACTAACATTTAACATTAATAAAAAAAGAAACATTACTCTTTGCTTTCACAGAATAAAGTGTCACAGTATGTGTATTGGGCACATTATTATTATTAACACAAAGGCCATTGTAAAGTTTGCAATGCACTTAGGTGCAAAAGAGAGGAACATCTGGAGAAAAGTGGGAAAATGTCATAGTGGATTTGTTTGAATCAACCCTCTTGGGAGGTCCAGGGTTCGCCTCGGAAGGCCCAGGGCTGATATTTGACCATATGTCAGAAGAACGAATAAAATATAAAAAATAAATTACAAGCACAAGTCTGACCCTACCAAGGATAAGACAAGGAGCAAAGATAGAGGAAACAGCCAACTAAAAATAGGAACAATTGTACCGTTCAGATAAGCATTAGAATGTTCACTCATGCCTGGCATGTCTGTTGCTTAATCGTGGTAGAAATAGCTAAAAAGTAGATAAGGAACTAACTGCTAGAAAAGATAATAGACCCTACTGTATAAACTAAACCTAAGGTCTCTTAGAGATAATGGGAAATTACGTGATTGGGATACGTGTGGAAGATTGTGATTGGATGTACAAGACGGGGAACATGGAATATGGTGCCATGCCTGAAGTCAATATAAAGAACATTGTAACCAACAGAACCTCGGTGCAGGCTACATCTCCATGTGGCGTGTATCCCTGGTACCAGTATGGTTTATTTGCTATCTTGCTGACTGCTAATAAACCTTCTCCGTCTGAATCCAGTCTTCATGAGTTCGACTGTTTTATTTATCTAAAGAATAAGTCAGATAGCTTAATTGATTTTATCATTTGAATTTGTGAGCTAGCATTGCCAATGTAGGTTGTAAGCAAAATATCCTGCACTGGGCATCCACCCAATTCCGTGGTTTGCATGCCAATCTCAGCATTTTCCTGGGTTGTCCAGGAGTGGTCCAAGGTGGGCTGTAGTTGGTCCAGACCCCACCTGTCACCACTGATGGAGAGGATGTGGAGGTAGTGAGAACATGCAAGCAGCTGGGGGTGCATTTGGATGACAAACTGGATTGGACCATCATTACATCCTACTTCATGCCATAATACCCAGAGATATACAGAAATGTAGTAAGCACAGAGCACTTACCTGTTTTCTCACTGGAATGGGCAAATGATTAAAGCAACAGTAGATTTGTTTACAACAGACTGAACTCTTTGTCCAGCTTCTCTCAGAGAGACAATGTGATTGAGATCATGGTCAGTTAGGGCGGCTCTCATCTCATTTAATATCCTTCTTCTGTGTACTCTTCCTCTGTATACTCTTCTTCCTCCTCCTCTTCTCTCTTCCTACTGCCTGTCCTCTATCTCCTCCTCTCTCCTCTCTCCCTCTCTACTCCTCTTTCTCTCTCGACTCCTCTACCTCTCACTAGTCTTCTTCCACTTTGTCTAAGTACCTCCATTATTTACTGTAACATATGCCAGTTTCAGAGCTTTCACACCTGACCCTCTTATATACACAGCACATGCCGACTCCTGTGTGAGCAATTAAGGAACTTGGAGGTGCTTTGTTGTGTGTTAATAACCCAGTGTACATCAGACTGTAAATGTGAATGTTATGTGAATCCATAAATATTGCAAATTGAATGAATTTTGAACTTAAAGCGATGTTTTGTTTGTTGTCTTTGGAGAAAAGGCAGAGATATGTTTGTGATTTGTGTAAACACAATCAGAATGTTACTTAACATCTGGATTTCTGTATCATGGGTTTAGGTGGCTGTGTGACTGTTTTGAAAACATGGACATTTTGTTTAGAAGCTTGTTTGTGCAGTGTTTAGAGAAAATAGTGTATGTAATTAGTAATTTCTGAGAAACCAATGGGAGTTTGCATGTTCTCCCCGTGCTGCGGGGGTTTCCTCCGGGTACTCCGGTTTCCTCCCCCGGTCCAAAGACATGCATGGTAGGTTGATTGGCATGTCCAAAATGTCCGTAGTGTATGAATGGGTGTGTGAATGTGTATGTGATTGTGCCCTGCGATGGATTGGCACCCTGTGCAGGGTGTACCCCGCCTTGCGCACGATGCTCCCTGGGATGGGCTCCAGGTTCCCCGTGACCCTGAAAAGGATAAAGCGGTATAGAAGATGGATGGATGGATGGATGGAGAAACCACTGAAAATGTTTTTCTTTTTTTCTAAATCGCTCTGTGTATTTATGCATTATGTGGCATTTGTGGAATGGTCTGCATTTATTTGCAGATTTCTGAAACATTTCACACACCATGATAAAATGTCATGTCATGGCTGATCAGTGTATGTCAGTGCATCCTCCATATTAAAACTGCAGGTCTATGAAGAGATGCAGGTCTAAACTGATCAAATCAAACCAATTTCCACAAAATTCTCTGTGTTGCAGCCATCATCAGTGCCTGCAGATCACAGGTAATGTAAACACAGATACTGTTAATAATTTGACTGAGTTAAAATCCTGGAAGTTTTATCACTGAGGCTTTGTTCAGTTGAACAGAAATTATTATAAACTGAGATTCTTTTGTTATGATTGATTACTCCACATATTAAAATAACTGTAATCATTGCCTTATAACAGTAAATCAATTTCATATATGATTATGTAAAAATACAAAAAAATTATTCAAATCCATCTACACATCCAATCACAAAACAAACCTTACTGAACATTTACCAAATATTAAGAACATTCACTAAGAACTGACATCATGTTCAGGAGAAAATAACTAACCAATATCCTAAACTGTAAACACACCTCATTAACAGCTATATACCTGCCATAGAATTCCTCTTAAAACACACACACACACACACACACACACACACACAAACACACACACACACGGGGGACCCTTGCTGTATGGAATGCAGGGAAACAATGGCTTCAACAGTGCAAAGCTGTTCTGCTGCTTAATGTCAGACCTCACCATATAATAAGTGGGGATTCTTAGTGTTGAAAAAATGTTAGTTAACGCTCTAAATTCAACTCCAGTGGAAGAGCTGGAAAGTAACCGACCTGTAAACTAGCCAACCATCAAAAAAAAGATGTTACATACTTTAAACTTGACTTTTGGACTGGATTATCTCGACTGTCTCAGATAGACAGTTTGCAGGTGTGCATGAAGACAATCGAAATATTTCAAATGGACATTTCTAAATTTTTAAAGAAAAAACGAGTAAAACAGCATCAGCCAGGTTCAAATCAACACTTGAACAGAAAGATGCAGCTCCTTCATGTATCTCTAACTTACTGTTTAACTTGATTGATTGTATTGTTACTCGATTGGACTGATTTTCCTGCCATCAGTGACTGTGACAGATGAGTAATTACTACTTTAAAATTGTAATCTGATTACATTATTGATTACTGCATGTAAAAAGTAATCAGATTACTAATTACTTTACTTTCATGTTACTTTCAAAACCAATCAAAACTACAAAAATACACTACAAAGTGAAACTCATAGTTCTTTCAGTAATTCTAGCGTGCATCGATGTATGACTCGATCAGAAAAAGTTGGATTTATCATAAAACTTGCCTCGGGTGTTGTCACTGTTTGTAGGACTACCAGACCCATAAAATATAAAACTTTTCTAACTAGACTAGTTTGGTGTCGCTAGCCAAGGGGAGGCACAGCTAAGCTATTATTGTATGGGTTTAGCTGCTACAGTGCCATGCAAAATACATTATCTTTCCTTATGCTCTTCTCATATCATGTTCACATAACTTATACATATTCACAAACTCATACAGACATTTACACACCTTGTTTTCCTGCTCAGCATGAGAGGATGTTACTGTTTCAGTTTCAACCCCTTTACTGTTAAATATAAATCGGTGTATTTCCATTTTCCCCTCACACTAACTGACTGTGAGCTAGCGTTTGGCAGAATTGAGAGACAGTCAGCGAATAAGACACGAGTGTTTCAACGTATTTTCCTGTAAACCCTGTCTGATTGGTCTCACCTCCGTTCACTGAAAGTATAAAATTACAACACCGCCAGCTTCTTTTACTGACGTTCAGTTACGTAGTGACAAACCGCTCCAAGTGGAGAATTATTCAGGGCTAAAGAAAAAATCTTCTGGGTTACAGCCTCTAATGCCCAGGCCAGGTTACTCCTCTGGCAGAGGTGGTTTATTTAAAATTAAATGCATTTTACTTAATATTGTTTTCCTAACAATAAATTTGTAACGCAAGTGATGTAATTTTATTGATATCAGTAACTGTAATCAAATTACGTAAATTTAAAATGTAATGCGTTACATTACCGTGTTACCAGAAAAAGTCATTAGATTACAGTAACGTGTTACACCCAACTCTGTGTATTGTAAAAAGTCTCTCTCGCTCTCTCTCTCTCTCTCTCTCTCTCTCTCGCTCTCTCTCTCTCTCTGCGCATGCGCGGTAGTGGAGCGAGTGTGGCGTGTTGAGCGTGTGAGAGCGGTTGGCGTTTCGCCAGCTTTTTTCGGCATTTGATGCAATTTTTTTTCCGTGTAAACATCTCGGATCAATTATTTGTGTGTGTGTGTGTGTGTGTGTGTGTGTGTGTGTGAACGAGTGTGAAAGCGAGTAAGTGTGTGTGTGTGTGTGTGTGTGCGTGTGCGTGTCGCGGTGGAGGAGCATGGCGGCTCCAAACACGCGGCTGTGTGAGAGTTTGACTCGCCGGCACGGTGTGAGGGTGGCGTGCAGGGCGAGTGTGGAGGAGTGTGTGTTAGCGATAGGAGAAGTGGTGGGACATGAGAACATTGTCTCTGCCTCCCGCATGAACAATGCAATTGTAGTCTTTGTGAATGACGTTGATAGGGCAAACAAGCTAGTCCAGAAAGGAATTGTACTTAATAATGAGCTTACGATGGTCTCTTCCCTAAGTTCCCCATCCAAAAAGGTTATACTGTCTAATGTCCCTCCCTTCATCTCCGATGAGATAATAACCAAAGAACTGTCTAGATACGGGCGGTTGGTCTCCCCCATAAAGAAAATCCCCCTTGGCTGTAAGTCCCCACTAGTTAAGCACTTGGTGTCTTTTAGAAGAATGGTTTTTATGATTCTGAAAGATGGTGTAGAGGAATTGAACCTAGTGTTTAAATTCAGTGTAGAAGGCTATGGCTACAGCATTTTTGTATCTACAGACACAGACATAAAATGTTTTAAATGTGGCAAAATAGGACATCTTGTCCAGGCCTGTCCTGAGAGACAGAGTGACCCTGGTGTTTCTGAGCGACCGGGGCAGGAAGTAGCTGGGCCTTCTGGAGCCGTTCCCCCTGCGGCTGCAGCTCAGCCCGCTGCTGAAAGCCCCGGAGTTGCTACTGCACCAGAGCCTAGTGAGAGCGAACCTCAATCTCAGCCTGTAGCCCAGGAACCCATGAAGGATATACCAACCCCAGAGAAGCCCTGCTTGACTGAAGTGGCTCCAGAGAAGTCCTGCTTGCCTGAACTAGAGAATCCTTGTTTGACCGATAAAGACGCAGTGGATTCTGGTGCAGAGCTGGAGATACCTGCGCTGGCAGAGGCAGGTACAGGGGTGCAGAGCAGTCGCTCAGAAGCACCAGACACTACGCCGGGGGATGGGGGAGACGTGGAGATGGAGGACGAACCCATGTTTAAAGTACCGAACAAGCGGAAAAAACGAGGTAAGGGACAAGGGAGCAAACAGGCCAAAAGAGACACTAAAGTAGACGAAAAAGAAACAGACAGTGATGATTACATGTCAGATTCTGTTTTTAACTTTGGCTCTCAGGAAGAAAAGCGAGAAGTTGTATACCGTGCTGAGAACATTAAGGAGTTCTTACGGAATACTAAATGGCAAAAGAACGTTGTAGTAGAAGAGCACTTCCCAGATCTGAAGCAGTTTATCCATGATGTCAAACATTTTAGAAGAGAAGGAGCTTTTATTGACACTGAGATCTATCGTCTGAAGAAATTAATTACTAAAGTCAGCAAAGAAACTTCTGATGATGACCAGTAGAGTGTTTGGTGTGTTTTATATTAAAATGGGTTTTATCATCTGCTTGTTTTATCTACACCTTGTTCTTATGACTGGGATTCGTATTGCAAGTGTAAACGTTAACGGGGCAAGAGAACACGAAAAACGTGTAAAACTATATGAGTTACTAAAGCAGAAGCGTATTGATGTAGCGATGTTGCAAGAAACACATAGTAATGTTAACAATGCTACTAGCTGGATGAAGGAGTGGGGTGGGCTGGCAATTTTAAGTCACAATACATCAATTAGTGGTGGGGTTGCCCTACTGTTTGCTCGCAATTTTACTCCCAGTTCTTATACAGTAGTTGAGGTTTTAAATGGGAGGCTTTTAAAAGTAAGAGCTATCTATGAGAATGAGAGCTTTGTTTTTATTTGTGTGTACGCTCCCACCAGTGCAGTGGAGAGAATGGTTTTGTTAAATAAACTAGACAATGTCATTGCTGACTGCAACACTGCCGATATTTTAATTCTGGGTGGGGATTTTAACTGCGCAACAGATAACTTGGACAGGAACCACACAGAACCTCATGTAGCCTCCCGTAAGCGCCTGTGGGAGATGATGGAGGCTCACGAACTGATTGATATTTGGAGAAACTTAAATAGAAACCAGAGGCAGTACACGTGGGCCCACTCCATAGACAACACACTCTCCCTGGCAAGACTAGATCGCTTTTATGGTTTTAAACATCAGCTGACACTTTTTACTAAATGTTTTATTGTTCCAGTAGGCCTCTCTGATCACAGTATGGTGCAGTGTATTGTCAGTAAAGAAAATGTAAAACCAAAAAGTGCTTACTGGCATTTTAATACTGCACTTTTAGAGGATACTAATTTTAGAGAATCTTTTATTTATTTCTGGAATGTTTTTAAATATGAAAAGATGGCTTTTAGTTCTATACAACAGTGGTGGGATGTGGCCAAAGCTCAAATTAAAGCATTTTGTCAACAGTACACTCTTAATGTCACAAGAGACATTGTCAGATCTCTGAAAGCTCTGGAGACTGGAATAGTGGAACTCCAGTGTTTGGAGACCACAGGAGATCGAGGGCAGATTGAAGCCCTCAAAAGTAAAAAAGCTATAATGAATGGCCTGTTGGGCATCACAGCACAGGGGGCGCTGGTCCGCTCACGCTTTAAAAGCATGAATGAGATGGATGCTCCATCTAAGTTCTTTTTTGGTCTAGAGCAGAAGAATGGACAGAAAAGATTCATACATGCTGTGCGAACAGAATCAGGAGATCTTCTGTCAGATCCCGCTGAAATTCGCAAGCAGACAGTTAGCTTCTACTCGAAGCTGTACAGCAGTGAGCAGTCAGGGGCACAGACAGTGGAAGAGAGCTTCCTTAAAGACCTGCCAAAACTCCCAGAGCATGTGGCCAGCGATCTGGACATAGAGCTAACTCTAGCAGAGCTCTATGAAGCTCTCCAAGGGATGGAGAATGGAAGGGCGCCAGGCATAGACGGTCTCCCTGTAGAGTTCTACAAAGCCTTCTGGACAGTTATAGGGCAGGATGTGCTAGAAGTGTTGCTAGGCAGTGTGAAGGGAGGTGAACTCCCATTGAGCTGCAGGAGAGCCGTCCTGACCCTCCTGCCCAAAAAGGGAGACCTGACGCATTTGAAGAACTGGCGCCCGGTCTCACTGTTGTGCACTGACTACAAACTGCTCTCAAAAGCACTAGCTTCAAGACTGACTAAGGTAATGGAGCACATCACTCACCTTGACCAGACGTACTGTGTGCCCGGCAGGTCTATATTTGATAATATACATTTAATTCGTGACATTTTGGACGTCTCCAGGCTATTGGGATTAAAGACTGGCCTTATTTTTCTAGATCAGGAAAAGGCTTTTGACCGGGTTGAACATGAATACTTGTGGAAGGTGCTGGAAACCTTTGGTTTCAACCCAGGTTTCATAGCCATGATCAAGACTTTGTACAGTGAAATTGAGAGTGTACTGAAGGTTAATGGTGGTTTGTGTGCCCCTTTTAGAGTCTACAGAGGTATTAGACAAGGCTGTTCTCTGTCAGGCATGCTGTATACCCTAGCGTTTGAACCTCTTTTATGTAAACTGAGAAATCAACTTTCTGGTTTTAAGATATCTCAATCCAGCGCTTCTCTGTGTCTCTCAGCATATGCAGATGACTTAGTCATAATGCTGGGAACACAAACTGATGTGAATATTTTAATTGATGTTTTAAAAGATTTTGAGATTTTATCATCTGCCAAGGTCAACTGGGCCAAAAGTGAAGCCATTTTAGTTGGAGAGTGGGGTGGTGGGCAGCCCACATTACCAGCTGGTTTGGTGTGGAAAAAGGGTGGTTTTAAGTACTTGGGTGTTTATCTAGGCAGCACTGAGTTTTTAAATAAGAATTGGGAAGGTGTCTTTGCGAAGGTGAAGGGCAGGTTGAGCAGGTGGAAGTGGTTGGTCTTACAGGGGACGCACGCTGGTCATCAACAACCTGGCAGCATCAACCCTGTGGCACAAGCTGGCATGTGTGGATCCGCCACCAAACCTGCTCTCGAACATCCAGGCCCTGCTAGTGGACTTCTTCTGGGACAAACAACACTGGATCCCTCAAAGTGTCCTTCACCTGCCCAAGGAGGAGGGGGGGCAGGGGCTGGTCCACATAGCCAGCAGAACTGCAACCTTCCGACTCCAGTTTATCCAGAGACTCCTCACTGGACCTGAGAGATTGGTATGGAGAGCAGCAGCTTATAGGCTGTTACACACAGTAGGAGGACTGGGATTAGACAGAACTTTGTTTTTAATGGACACAAAAACGTTAGACCTTGTTGGATTACCAGTTTTTTATCGTGGGCTTTTTAAAATATGGACTTTTTTAAAAAACAAATCAAGGGGTGCAGAACACCATACTGGCTGCTGGAGGAACCCCTGGTGAATGGTGGGAGATTAGATATCTCTGGTGTGACCACCCCATCATTATCCAGAGTTCTGGTCTCATCGGGGATTGTGACACTCCGGCAGCTGGTGAACATCACAGGAACGGACCTGTCACGGGCTGAGGACTTAACAGCGCGCCTAGGACTACGGTCCCTACGTGTTGTGAACAAGCTCCTACATTGCTGGAGGTCCACCCTAATGTCAGAGGAGCGTGCTCAGCTAATGGACAATGAAACAAGCAAGACTAGACCTACAGAGGAGGAACCTTTTCCCCAGCTGGGCATCGCTCCAGATCTAGATGGGTGTGGTGGCCCCCTCCTGGAGTTCAACAGTGACATGAACATTGAGACAGTGACTGGCAAGCTCCTTTACAAAGCCTGCGTGAAAGTTTTAAATAAGAAAAAACTGAATGGGAGAGTGGACACCCCATGGCGAGCTGTACTGGGTTTTAATGATGATGTTAAACCAGAGTGGAGGGCACTTTACAAACCACCCTTAACTAAAAAATTTGCTGACCTCCAATGGAGGATTTTACATGGAATTGTTTCTGTGAATTCTTTTATCTCCGTTTTAAACCCTGAGGTCACACAGGAATGTCCATTCTGTTCACAGAGAGAGACTGTTTTTTATGCTTTTATACATTGCTCCAGGTTGCAGCCATTGTTTGTGTTTTTAAAAAACAACCTGAGGTCATTTTATGTGGATTTTACTTTTCAGATTTTTATCTTGGGTTTTAAATACGTCAGAAAGAACAGGTTTAAGTGTCAGCTGATCAATTTTATCTTTGGTCAGGCAAAAATGTCGATATACCTAAGCAGGAAAAACAAAGTGGCACAGAACACAGACTGCGATGCCAGAAAAATTCTCTCTAGACTGATCAAATCACGGATTCTGATCGATTTTAACTTTTACAATAGTATGGGAGACTTGGAGATGTTCAAGGCAGTGTGGTGTTGCGAGGAGGCTCTGTGTTCTGTAGTGGAGGGAGAACTTTGTTTTACACCAGCATTAGGCTGATAATGTTCTTAACGACTAGCCTTTTGTTGTGCTGATTTATTTTATTTACCTAATTTATTACCTATATATTTATGGTTTTTTTAATGCTCTCTAAATATTTATTAATTTTATATTGAGTCACATTTGACTTTAATGTGTATAATGTGACCTTTTGTTAAAAATAAAAGATTGTAAAGTCAAGTCTCTCTCTCTCTGTGCATGCGCGGTAGAGGAGTGAACGTGGTGTGTGAGAGCAGTTTGGCGTCTTTTATGCGAGTTTGTTTTCTTTTTCTTTTCATTAATGTAATTTATTGAATGTGTAGGTTATGTGAGTATCAATGACCGGTAAAAGTTGAGAGTGGGTGAGAGGGAGCGGGACGCCATGGCCTCTGAGGCCGGAGGGGAGATGCTGTCTCTCCGCCATGGTGTCAGGTGTGTACCGGAGAATGGAGATTCTGCTAGCGGTGGGAGAGCAGGTCAGGTGCGAGAACATCTACTCTGCCTCCCGAATGAACAAAGCTGTAGTAGTTTTCCTGAAAAAAAAAAGAGAGAGCCGCCAAAACGCTAATCGAAAAAGGAATATGGCTAAAATATGTCATGCTACTTGTTATCCCTCTTTCTGCCCCTGCGACGCGGGTCTCTAACGTGCCCCCTTTCATTAAAGACGAGCTGATAATGAAGGAGCTGGCCCACTTCGGAAAGTTCGCCAGCCCCATGACGGATATTCCGCTCGGTTGTAAGAACCCCGCGGTGAAACACGTCCGGTCTTTCCGGAAACAGGTGTATATGTTTATTAACAACCGCGACCAAACACTGGATGTCAACTTTAAGTGTAAAGTCGGTGACAGCAGCTACACTGTCGTTGCCACCACCGAACGCCTGAGATGTTTCGAGTGTGGGGAAATCGGGCATAAACGGCTGAGCTGCCCATGCAGAGCGGTGCAGCCGGGGTGCGCCGGGGTGACAACCAGCGGGAGAACACCGGAGAACAGGAGCCTGGGGCAGATGGGGGCATTGACACAGAGGTCACAGCTAGAAGAGGTCCGTAAAGAACAAAACAACAACACCGAATCAGACACAGCACCCAGCGATAGCACTGACACCCGTGCCCATGCGACAGCTGAGCTGAAAACAACAGGAGAGAAGATGGACAAGGTGGAGGAATCGTACAAAGAGCCGCAGTACAATGCAGGAGGACTCGGGCCCAGAGTGCGGCGCAGGAGCTAGTAGAGAAGAAGAGAGTAGAGTAGAGCCAGAACAATTTTAAACCGCAGAACAGCTAAACTGGTTTTTGGAGCAGACTTTAGGACAAAGTGGTGTCTTACTAAAAAACTACTTCCCGGACAGGGAAAAATCCATAAAATCTGCACAGCACACAACAACAGGTGAAAATCTGAACGTGCTGTCACCAAAGAGACACTTTGGACTGAGGATGTGGGCATCAGAAGCAAGGAGAGAGGAGGAGAGTGAAGCAAGATCAGGTAACCCACCTACTACAAATTTTTCAGAACAACCTGAAGAACTGTACACCACAGAAGAGTTAAACTGTTTTTTAGAACTAACAAAAGGAAAACGTAACGTCTTGCTGACTAACTACTTCTCGGACAGAAAAAAAATTAATTCAATCTACACAACAAGCAATAAAAAGTGAGACCCTTGGTGTGCTGTCACCACGGAGACGGTTCAGACTGAGAAAAAGGACATTAGCCGCAAGAAAAGCCTTAATATAAACAGCACTGTGGACTTTTGCACACTACAGTGAGGGAAAAAAGTATTTGATCCCCTGCTGATTTTGTACGTTTGCCCACTGACAAAGAAATGATCATTCTATAATTTTAATGGTAGATTTTTTTGAACAGTGAGAGACAGAATAACAACAAAAAATTCCAGAAAAACACGTCAAAAATGTTATAAATTGATTTGCATTTTAATGAGGGAAATAAGTATTTGACCCCTCTGCAAAACATGACTTAGTACTTGGTGGCAAAACCCTTGTTGGCAATCACAGAGGTCAGACGTTTCTTGTAGTTGGCCACCAGGTTTGCACACATCTCAGGAGGGATTTTGTCCCACTCCTCTTTGCAGATCTTCACCAAGTCATTAAGGTTTCGAGGCTGACATTTGGCAACTCGAACCTTCAGCTCCCTCCACAGATTTTCTATGGGATTAAGGTCTGGAGACTGGCTAGGCCACTCCAGGACCTTAATGTGCTTCTTCTTGAGCCACTCCTTAGTTGCCTTGGCCGTGTGTTTTGGGTCATTGTCATGCTGGAATACCCATCCACGACCCATTTTCAATGCCCTGGCTGAGGGAAGGAGGTTCTCACCCAAGATTTGATGGTACATGGCCCCGTCCATCGTCCCTTTGATGCAGTGAAGTTGTCCTGTCCCCTTAGCAGAAAAACACCCCCAAAGCATAATGTTTCCACCTCCATGTTTGACGGTGGGGATGGTGTTCTTGGGGTCATAGGCAGCATTCCTCCTCCTCCAAACACGGCGAGTTGAGTTGATGCCAAAGAGCTCTATTTTGGTCTCATCTGACCACAACACTTTCACCCAGTTGTCCTCTGAATCATTCAGATATTCATTGGCAAACTTCAGACGGGCATGTATATGTGCTTTCTTGAGCAGGGGGACCTTGCGGCGATGCAGGATTTCAGTCCTTCACGGCGTAGTGTGTTACCAATTGTTTTCTTGGTGACTATGGTCCCAGCTGCCTTGAGATCATTGACAAGATCCTCCCGTGTAGTTCTGGGCTGATTCCTCACTGTTCTCATGATCATTGCAACTCCACGAGGTGAGATCTTGCATGGAGCCCCAGGCCGAGGGAGATTGACAGTTCATTTGTGTTTCTTCCATTTCGAATAATCGCACCAACTGTTGTCACCTTCTCACCAAGCTGCTTGGCAATGGTCTTGTAGCCCATTCCAGACTTGTGTAGGTCTACAGTCTTGTCCCTGACATCCTTGGAGAGCTCTTTGGTCTTGGCCATGGTGGAGAGTTTGGAATCTGATTGATTGATTGCTTCTGTGGACAGGTATCTTTTATACAGGTAACAAGCTGAGATTAGGAGCACTCCCTTTAAGAGTGTGCTCCTAATCTCAGCTCGTTACCTGTATAAAAGACACCTGGGAGACAGAAATCTTTCTGATTGAGAGGGGGTCAAATACTTATTTCCCTCATTAAAATGCAAATCAATTTATAACATTTTTGACATGCGTATTTCTGGATTTTTTTGTTGTTATTCTGTCTCTCACTGTTCAAATAAATCTAACATTAAAATTATAGAATGATCATTTCTTTGTCAGTGGGCAAACGTACAAAATCAGCAGGGGATCAAATACTTTTTTCCCTCACTGTATATGACTACAATGGACTTGTAGTAGAACTGAAAGGGTTGGGGTTTCTGGGTTGAGGGTGTGGGTGGAGGGTCTGAGGGGGTTCTTTCTTTTTTCTTTTTTAAAATTAAAATAATTATTTAAAAAATGTAAATATACCAAAATTGAATACATTAAAGGTGTCTTAAAAGTCAAAAGTCTCTCACTCTTTCAATCACACTCTCTCTCGCTCTCTCTCTCTCTCTCTCTCTCTCTCTCTCCTTGCATACCAAATGACCTGAACAATGTATTTGAGGCACTGTGAAGGTTTTATAGTCGAATCATTATCATGATGCTATAAAGTCATTCTAATCAGAATATTTTAATAAAAACTACTCTAAAAGTGAATTCCAAATGAATTACATTTTTGAGCCCCACACTTTTCAGAGCTCCAAAGCTCTCACAGTGAATGGTAAAGAGTTCGAAGGGAATAGAGTGACCATTTCTCAATAGAACACATCCTCTCTCTCTCTCAGTCCCTCAGAGTCACTCAGATTGGACAATTGGCATTATTTACATTACATTACATTTATGGCATTTGGCAGACGCCCTTATCCAGGGCGACTTACATTTATTTCATTTATACAACTGAGCAATTGAGGGTTAAGGCCTTGCCAAAGAGCCCAACAGTGGTAGCTTGAAGTCCTGACCAGTAATCCAGAACCTTTAAACACTGAACCATCACTGAGCCATTGCTGAACAAATATTTATAGTTTATAAATTATAATAAGTTGAGAATTTTAATATTTAATATTTTAATATAGGCTTTACATAATACACAACACTATTAATCTACAGGGGATGGTAAGGGAGATGGTGGTTTGACAGAGTGGATGCTTTTTGTCATTTTTTTCAACAAGGGTGATGCCATCTCGCATCCCTCTTCAACTCGAGCACTAAATCTGGGGTCAGAGGAGACGGAGGTGGAGAAAATGATTAGAAAGTGTATGTTCTCTGTCTGTGGCTGTGGCAGGAGTTACACATCAGGCAAGAACATCCTGTACATGAACTAAAGTAAATATTAGTGTATTTTCTTAGTGTGAATATAAAAGTCAATTTAATGTAATTGCTGAACCACCTGCATGTGAACACCTTCAGGAGTTTAACAGGTTTTTAGGTATTTCATTTATTTCATACAAGTACTTCAATAACATAATGCAAATACAAATCAGTATAATCATATTAAAAAATAAAGGAGTCTTGATTTTGTCTTATAAAATGAACACACACACACAAAGAGAGAGAGAGAGAGAGAGAGAGAGCGTGAGAGAGAGAGAGCTATTTTCCTCTCGATTTTAAATGCTAGTAATTCTTAATGTTGGAGAATATTGTAGTTAAAGCTCAAGTTAAAGAACTGAATCTGGAAAATTGTCCTCTCCAAGATACCGGTGTTACTGAGGTGTCTGACTCAGCTTCATGAGCTTTTCTACCTTTTCTTATGAAACACCTGAATGAAGAAGAATGTCTCCTAAAATTAAAACTTTGACATTTTTCCAGACACACAGGCAGATGAATGTTTTCTTTATGGTTAGAAATGACACAAACCTCCGTCCTTTTCTGGGCTGTTAAGTTTGTGATGTTTCGGCTTTCAGAGTTTCTAATAGAAATCAGAATAATGGTACACAAACAGTGAATAATCCAGTAACTGCACTGACATCCCTATGTCCTTAGAATTTGTAGAAATCCAATAATGGCTTTAATCTCACAATGCAAGTATTAATTTTAGTGATTAAGTGTTAACTATTGATTTTATGATAAAGTGAAGGAAAACTGATTTTGTCTCCCAAAATCCCAGGATTAATGTATTTAAATGAACTGATTAACTTTCACCTTTCCTCTGAGTTTACACTTTTACTGTTAGAGAATCAGTGTGGAGAATCAGGCAGGAGCTACTTTTTTTAGTTAATATTGGCATCTAAAGTTTCTTTTTGAATAATATTTTAGTATTATTGGCATATGAATAGGCAAAAAATAATTTTTTCTCCAACAAAAATAATTAGTATAAATGATATTTTCTTTTCAGCCTGTGGTAAGACAGAGACCCCTTAGGAAGATACCAAATAAATACAATGTATAAAAGTCCTGTATTTATTGACCTGTGTAACGGTGTTCATCATGAGAAACAGTGTAGAAGGTGGTGTTGATATTGGAGACAGTACAGGAATTATGTGTGTCCAGGTGAAAGTTCCTACAATCACAAAAAGATTGTAACTCAGAATGTGTTTGTTGAGGGAGAGTGTTAGTTACACAGTCTGTATTAGACAAGACAACACCTCTCAGTGTGGGGTTTCATGTGAGGGTGATGAGACGACACTTTTAAACACGACGGTCACTTTGTCCTGACAAAAAAATCCCAGTGCGATTGTAGCTGTTCTGTCTCTGGCTGCTAATGCTGCTTACTGCATTACAGATTGTCTGATCATAGGCCAAATTTGATGCAAATGCAGTGTAAGCAGCTTTAATATATATATAAAGTCCAGCAAACAAATCCAATACGTAAGGCAGACTTAAAGTCAAGACAGGCAAAGGGTCAGGTGATCAGTAAACAGGATATCAAAGTATCCAAAGTACAAAAACCCAGAATAGCAATACGGGAAACAAGGCTTTGTAATGACAGAACACACCAGAAACTGCGCAATTACTTGGCAGGGATGCAGTGACAGAATGGGGCTTATATTGGTGCACAGTAATGAGTGTGAAATTGAGAGCAGGTGCAGACAGTCATGTGACATGGACAGGTGAGGTGCATTGGCTGATGGGCATAGTCTCGTCCCTTTTCCGCTATTTCCATGACACATGAACACAGTGTAACAATAAATCAGTTGTTCCAAAGTTTTATTCACATAACAGGAATGTCAGCATTAACAAGACTGTCAAACAGAATTAAGTAAATTCACAAAATGAAAAATTTCACAAATGATTATGCAAAAATAAATACATAAATAAATCCAAATACATGTACACATCCAATCATCCAATTAATAACATTCACTAAGAACTGAGGTCAAATTAAGAAGAAAATTAACAGTACTAAATGTAACCTCACCTCATTATCAGATATAAACCTGCATAACATTTCTCTCTCTCTCTCACTCGTTATAACGAAAACATTCAGTTGAGGAAATGCAAAGGCTGTCATTTCCATCCCATGTCAAAATAAAAGCATCCAACCCAGGAACTGAGGCGGACTTACCGTTAGGCAAAGGTCGGCAATTGCCTTGTACCCTGAGCTACCAAAGGCCCCCAAAACGCTGCATGAAGTTATGGCTAAGAAAGTTTTGTTTTGTACTTTTTGCTAATTAATTATGTTTTTCTAAAAATCCATATGCTAAAATGCCGGCAGAATGCTTAATTTATGTGAACCCCCCAGGACTAGGACACATTTTGAGGCAGATCAGTTTGTCAGGACCAAAAAGGCCAAGACTAGGCTGAGACCAGATGTTATTCACACCATCTCTGTGGTCAAAATTAGGAGGGACCTGCACCACGATGCACCCCTGGACCTATACACATAGAGGACACTGCTGCTGATCACAGCTATAGTGTTACACGTGACACAGGTATAATATGTATGAAGTCTTACTAATTGTAGTAACATTTCCTATTCTTAAAATATAAAATATGTTATTTTCAATATTTATAAATTGGCAAGACCATGTCTTCTGCCTATATCAGTTTTAAAGATTGAGGAAAGAAGGGATGAATACACTGAAAGATAGCTAAAAAATAGCTCACTTCCTACAATAAGGAATTTTATTCTTTGTTACATGTGTAATAAGGAATAAAATGGATATCCTCATTTTACCACTTCACGATCAGACACCCCAATGTTATAGTAGCTTGTTAGTTATGTTATATTCATGCTGATTCATTCATTCATTTCTTTCTTAAGAACACAATAACACTGACATGTTTATTTCTAAATAAAAGATGAATGTGATTGTGTTTGTGTTTGATGAAGTTTGAAGGAGAAGCACAGTGGTGTTCGGTTTTATCTACACAGACATCAGCAGCTGAATTTCATACATTTTTTTGATCATATTAAATTCTGCAGTAAAACTCAGTGTGAACTGTAACTGATCTTTATTCATATTTGATTTGTAGTTACAAAATTCCACAATCATAACATGTAAAAAACAGACTGTAGGATTAAAATTATTTGTTTATGCAAAACACAAACCCCAGGTATTGAAATAAACTGTACAGCACTTTAAAAGGAAATTTGCATTTCTAAAATTTACCAGAAAAAAAAAAATTTATTCTCACCATTTAATAAATGATTAAATCTGTGAGGTGAAAATTCATTCAGTGTTAAATACAGGAGTGATGATCAGTGGTGCTGAATTTTTACCACTATAATTTAAATCAGGACTGAAGTAAGGATAGAGTTTCTCAGTGAAAGACTGACCAGTGAAAGAGTAGATATGACAGCTGGACTTCACATCATAAAAGGAGACCAGACCCTCCTCATAATCCACAAACACCCCCACCTTCTCCACCTTCTCTCTCAGTGTGAGGCGGACAGGGGGATCAGCAAATGCCACATAACAATTCTCAATCAGCCCCACAGTCCAGAACCCACCCTGAGGAATCGGTATAATGTCTCCTTTCCTGTTAATGGACTCTGTGGCGACTCCGAGATCCCACTCAGTTTTCCCTCTGACCTGCACCTCATAATAAAATCTCCCTGAGGAGAAACTCTGCTTTCCCAGAACAGAAACATGTTTATTAAACCTCTGTGGTGTATCAGGGAGATTCTGTCGTGTGTCTCCATGTGTCACTTGTTTTCCATCCGCAGACAGGATGAGATTGGGATGAGCTGTATCAGGATCCGGAGTCACATCCACTGAGAGAAACACACAGAGTGAGATGTGAGTTTGCAGGTAAAAAATATGAAGTCATCATCAGTGGATCAGATTCATTAGGATTTATAAGAGGATTTGTAGAAGATTAAATAATGAAACATTTTTAAATGATCTCTTGTAAAGAGAAAACTTGTACAGTTGATGGTAGGAGCCTGTCAAAGATGAGAAATATAAAATGTTTTCCTTCTGAAATTTTTGTGCTTCAGGAAAAACATAGGAAGAGTCACAGAAGATGAGAGAAAAACATTTGAGGAAAAACTTGATCCTGATGGAGAAAATAAGTTCAGCGAGTCTCTAGTGATAAATATCTGGTAAGTTTTAGTTTTTGGAAGAAAACACCTGACTCTAAAGTCCATGATGGAGACAAACTGCATTTTTAAATTCTTTTTAACTGCATGATTATAAATCTCTCCGACTTCTTTATTCAGCACAACAACAACATTCACCTCTGACAGGCAAAGAGTTTTATACTCATCACTTTTCCACATACATGCTGTAACACATCATTCTTTCACAATAATACATTATTTCCACACAATGTTTTACTAACATTATAATCTTTCATTTTCACAAGTGAAGCTTGTTAAAATGTCTGATCTCCACAGGATAAATGAGTCTGATCTATAATGAGTTGATGTTAATCTGTTTCTCTCCTTCCTCTCTCCTCTGAATGAATAAATAAAAAGTATAAACAGATATCAATAAATAAAAAGTATAAACAGATAAACAGATATGCTCCGTTATAACTCGCTAATTCCCCCACACTCCCGCTGCAGACTCCGGATAAAGAAATAACACGATAGTTATAAAACACTTTTATTTATTAATCTGATTCAAATCCACGATTGCTTTCGCAGTGTTCTGTTGCTATAGTGATACAGGCGCGCTCCCGAGAGGGGGAGGGGTTTAATGGTAGGAGCTCGATTGCCTTTGCCGAACCCTGAGTAACTCGGATGTTCAACTTCAGTTATTTCCGGGTTGAATTTGAGCTCTGAAATTATCGACCTGAATACAGACTTCTGAATATCTGACAACTGAATTATTCAATCTGAATTTAAACCCGATTTTAAAACAGTAATCTTTAATGTAACGGGTATGGAAAATATTCCATACATTTAATGTGTAGAATTACACAAAAGGGAATGTGTTTCTGATGTAGCTGTCTACTTGTGTGAGTACTTTCCCTTTTAATTGTCATGATGTCACTGGTCTGTGTAATTTCCTGTTTTGGCTCCTCCAAGGTAAATTTAATTTTGAGTTCTCAATAATCTTGTTTCATCTTTATTTAATTATCATTTATATACATATATACCCATTTTAATTTGTGTGTATAGTGTTGTTTTATTTATCTGTGTGATTATTTTTGTTGTTTTAGCCTGCTTTTTGATTGATTTTTTTGTATTTTGTTTCAACATGTGACCATCACACATTATGTTTATTTTATAGAGCACAGTTTAAGGGCGATTCACTCAGGGAGACTGCTTGTTTGTGTCATCAGAATAAATGAAGAGTTGACCCAGTTGCAGTCTGCCTATTTTTTTATTTATTTATTTTTTTTGGGATAAAATAAAAGACACAACACAGCGTACAACCAGTTACATGAACACTGAAAAAAATAAAACTTGAATTTCAAGCATTTTAATTTAAATAAACAATTAATTAAATAAACAAATACAGATCTGTGGTTTACAACATTATATATTTCAATATTATGACTGTATGTCAGTTTTTCACTCCCATACACAGACACACAGAGCTTCTCACTTCATGAGAAAATTTCGATAAAGAAACAGAACAGAGACATTTTCAAACTCACTCCAAAATAAAAGTAGCTAGTGTAACGTTTACTTAAATATCTTCTCCTCTACACCCGATCTTCTACCAGCACTTTAAATAAAATCATTTCTCCTCTATGTTTATGTCAATCATACTATTTACTGTTTTGTTTTCTGGTCTTTTTCAAAATCAAATCATCAGGTTTAATCAATAAGCAGCAGGACGCCAGTGAATTTATTTACAGTCTGTACTTACTGTAGCTCTTTACTTACAGTCACAGGTGTGTATGGTTTCACCTGATAGAAATTTACATTTATTATCAGATTTAATTTCTCCCATCGTTTTAAAGTCATTTAAACACATTTTTCTCAGTTCCTCTCGGGGTTTGTGTTTGTTTCGTGTTTCTCTGTTTTTAATGTAAATGATGGATATTATCCAGTAGTGAGGAGTTTTCATCTCGACAGAGAAAATTGTAAAGTTTTATGAAGTTGTTCTATTATTTGTCCGCTAGATGGCAGTGAAAGACCACAACACTATACACTTACACACTCCTTAAAGAAAATAATCACTGCAAAATAAACAATCAATCATTTACTAATGGATTAATAATAAATAAATAAATAAATAAATAAAGGAAAATCCCATTTTAAAAAAAGATTAAGAAAATGTAACGTTTGTATATGTTTATACAACAGCTAACAGACTAAACTGATTAGTCAATTTTAAAATCTATCAGAATTCCTCAGAATTTTAATGATGGAAACATTTTTGTTCTGTGCTGGATACTTTTATTTTGACATAGGTTAGAAATGACTGCCTTTGCATTTCCTTATCTGAATGTTTCCGTTATGACGTGTGAGTGTGTGTGTGAGTGTGTGTGTGAGTGTGTGTGTGAGAGAGCGCGCTGAATC
Source organism: Ictalurus furcatus (assembly GCF_023375685.1). NCBI lineage: Eukaryota > Metazoa > Chordata > Actinopteri > Siluriformes > Ictaluridae > Ictalurus > Ictalurus furcatus. The sequence continues at coordinate 25,582,127 of NC_071261.1, forward strand.
TTTTACGTGAAAAAAACTGTAAGAGACAGATTTTTTTTTAGTGCCTGAGGTTAGGCGCGCGCGCGCGCGCGCGCACACACACACACACACACACACACACACACACAAATACAGCAGAGACTCTGATGTAACTGTACTGAAGATAAAATTGTTCTTACCTGCAAACTTCTTCCTCTTTATAAACTCTGTGAAACATGAATCAATATTTTATATGAATTTATCAAAATACAATTAGTTCAACAAAACATAATAAAATAATTAATATTTGAATCATATTTACCCCACAGACCAAAAGCACAAACTAAATCCATCCACCCATTTTCTATACCGCTTATCCTACACAGGGTCGCAGGGAGCCTGGAGTCTGTCCCCGGGATAGCGGGGCAAAAAGCAGGGGACGCCCTGGACGGGGGCCAACCCACTGCAGGGCACAATCACACACACTACAGACAATTTGGAAACGCCAGTCAGCCCAAAACACATGTGTTTGGACTAGGGGAGGAAACCCCTGAAGCGCAGGGAGAACATGTGCACACAGGGCAAAGGTGGGATTTGAACCCCCAACCCCGGAGATGTGAGGTAAACGTGCTAATCACTAATCCCCCTTGCCCCCATAAACCAAATAAAAAATAAATCAATATTTAAAACACCAAAAACAAATTTATTGCCATCAGTAGATTTTTTTTTTGCCTAAAAATAGAGAAATGTAAAGAAAGGAGAGAAATATAAATCTAAGAATCTGTTCCTCTTCCTAAATATATACCGCTCCGTCCATAAAGGCATTTTTTAAAATTTGCATCTGTTTTAAATTTGTACTCAAACATATCACATGTGGTTAAAGTGCACATCCTCAGATTTTAATAAAGTGTATTTTTATACATTTCTGAACATGTAGAAATTACAATACTTTTTATACACAGCCTCCATTTCATGGTATCATAATATTTGGGACATTGAGCTTCACAGGTGTTCGTGATTATTCAGGTGTGTTTAATTGCTTCATTAGTGCAGGTATGAGAGAGATTTCAGCATCTAGTCTTTATTCCAGGCTTTTGGTCACCTTTAGAGTCTTCTTTTACTGTTCATCAACATGAGGACCAGAGTGCCGGTGAAAGTCAAGGACACATTATAAGGCTGAGAGACAAGAATAAAACAGAGACATCTGCCAAACTTTAGGCTTACAAAAATATCAACTGTGTGGAACATTATTAAGAAGAAAGAGAGAACGGGTGAGCTTAGTAACTATAAAGGGTCTGGTAGGCCAAAGAAGATCTCCACAGCTGATAACAGAAGATTCTCACCATAATGAAGAAAAATCCTCATACACCTGTCTGACAGATCAGAAACACGCTTCAGGAGGCAGGTGTGGATTTGTCAGTGAATAATGTCTGCAGAAGACTTCATGAACAGAAATACAGAGGCTACATTGTAAGATGCAGACCATTAGTTCTCCACAAAAACAGGATGGACAGGATAGTTTACTAAAAAGTACTTAAAGGAGCCTGCAGAGTTCTGGAAAAAGGTCTTGTGGACAGATAAGACCAAGATGAACTTGTATTAGAGCGATGGCAAGAGCAGAGTGTGGAGGTGAAAAGGGACTGGACAAGATCCAAAGCATACCACCTCATCTGTAAAACATGGTCCTGTACGACTGCCTCAGGTACTGGCTCACTCATCTTCACTGATAATGTAACTGCTGATGGCAGGAGCACAATGAATTCTGAGTGCTGTTATTTACACATGGTAAAACTCAGGGGTATAAAAAATACTCATTATTAAAGAGTATGTGCACTTTAACCTCGTGTAAATAGTAAAACTCAAATTTTAAGTCCTTAAAGTGTCACAAACTCAGATGTAATTACCGTATTCCACTCTCTGTCTCTGCAGCTCTAAAAAGAGAAAAAAAGTTCATATTAGAGATTAAACATACTTGTAGGCTAATGTTTAATACACTTATTATTCTCCATTGTGTGAGTTGTGTGTTGAATAAAACCAACAAGTTGACTTTATTTAACTTTGTTTCTATAATACATTTTATAGACAGTAGAAATGTGGCGTTTAACACATGCATGAGGTCGTATGTATAATATTATATACACTATATGGACAAAAGTATGCGGACACCTGACCATCACACCTATATGAGCTTGTTGGAAATCTCATTCCAAAACCATGGGCATTAATATGGAGTTGGCATTGCACATAGTGATCTTAGGCTTGTGTGCAGCTGCTTGGCCATGGAAACCTATTTCATGAAGCTCCTGATGCACACTTCTTGTGCTGATGTTGCTTCCATTGGCAGTTTGGATCTCTGTAGTGAGTGATACAACAGAGGAAAGGTGATTTTTACGCACTACGAGCTTCAGCACTCAGCGGCCCTGTTCTGAGAGTTTGTGTGGACCAACACTTCATGGCTGAGCTGTTGTTGCTCATAAACACTTCCATTTCACAATAACAGCACTCACACCATGTTCACACTCGCACACGACATGTCGCTCATGTCACTTGTAGTTTGTCTCTTGTGGGCGTGGAGCGAGTGCTGCTGCTGTTGCGTGTGGGTGTGTACCGTCCATTCAGCTCCAGTGAGAGTCATGACCAAAATGTAGCTTACAGCACACAGTTAACTACAGTATGTTATTTATTTATCTTTAAAATGCACTTTGAATTGTAACATTTTATTAAAGTGGAAAACGTGTGAAAAATCTGTTGTTTGATGTTCGTTACATAACGTATTCGTATTAGCTATTAGTAGCACAAGCTAACTGTACTAGCTATTTTTCTTTGTAATGTCTCTATACAGGTTTAATGAGAAGTCATATATGACAGGATACAATGAAACCATGGTTATGAGTTTTATTTCATTTTTTAGTTAAGCAGTACATGATACTACCTACTTTGTAGGTAGGAACTAAATGTTGTTTCATGTGCACCATACAATTAATTCAAGGAACGATTTGAGCAATCGTTTGGATTTACCATGTCATTTACATTTATGGCTTTGGTAGATGCCCTTATCCAGAGCGGCTTACATTTATCTCATTTATACAGCTGAGCAGTTGAGGGTTAGTTAAGGGCCTTGCTCAAAGGCCCTACATTGGCAGCTTGATGGTGTTGGGGTTTGAACTCATCATCTTCCAATCAGTAATCCAGTGTCTTAACCACTGAGCTACATCATACCTAATTTACATGAAGTTGAGAAAATCTCAGCTCGCATGTTGCTTGTTGTGCTGTCACTGATATTGAAATCATCTGTGTCATGTGTATATAGAATGTGAATTGTTGCCTGTCACTCTCTAGTGTGAACGAATCTTTACAGTTAACAAGGCAGATCTAAGGGGGCAGAAATTTCAGAAACTGACGTGTGGTAAAGATGACACACTGACTGTACCACGTTTAAAGTCATTGAGCTCTTTAGTCCATTCTACTGGAAGTGATTGTCTAAGGAGATTGTAAAGCTACGTGCTTGATTTTATTCACCTGTTAGTAATGAGTGTGACTGAAACACGTGAACTCAGTAATTAGGAGGGGTGTCCACATACTTTTGGCCATGCAGTGTATATTAGAGCTAATGTCACATGTAAAGATGTTAATTCATAACAGCAATTCATGTGTATTTACTGTAATTCATTTCAGACCACACACACACACACACACACACACACACACACACACACACACACACACACACACACAGCATTTCTTTTTGTGTCCACACAAGTGTTTCCCAACCTTTTTTCAGTCAGGGCACCCTTTGAAAATTGTAAAAGATTTGTGCCACCCTACACAAATACTAATGCTAGACAGAGTTAAACCTGGTTTATACGCGACACGTCCGCAATAGCACGAGGGAGCATGGCAAAAATGATGTCATCGCGGAGTGGGCGGTCGAGCACGTTGAGTGCAAAAGGCCTCATTCGGTTTGCACGGTATTTTTTGTAACTTACCACACGGCGCCACATCCGAAAAGGAATGACTTCAACTCTTGCCAAAAGGTACGATTGTACAGGCATCTCTACGATCCATCCATGCGGGACCATAGAGATAGCCAGATGGCACAAAATTCATGGAAACGTTTTTAAAAATTGTGATTTCGATTTGCTTTGTACATACTGTTGAAATAAAGCCAAAGCTGAAAGTTTTTTGGGGGTGCACCATGTTTTCATTCATCAGTATCTTTACAATATACAGTCAGAAATGCAAATAAAAACTTTATTCACTCCATTTCAACAAGTTGTTTCACACTAACTGGTCTCATAAACAGAAAACACATTACTCAAATTAACATTAACACATGAACTAAATTCTGAAGATTAAAGTAAGATTTCTTAACTTATTAAATGTTATTAATTCATATTAGCAGAATTAATTGTCTGAATTCTAAAAAAAAAACTCCTGTTAGGCTTCACATTCACTCACCACAAACAAAAGCAGCTCGGCAAAAAAATAAAATAAAAAAATAATTCACTCGATGCTGAAACTCCCGCTTCACTGCTGCAACGTCCAGTGTAAAATTTTAGCAGTGCAGAGCTTACAGACTGCAGTTTTGTCACCATTCCACACAAGAGACATCATCTTTACACACAGCACAAACTCCATGTGTTTTCCTGCCCTCTTTTGATTGACAGGATATAATCGGCCCTAATCATCGGATGTTTTTAAACATTGGACGATGGCAAATATCTTGAAAAACTGTCTTTTTCGGTCAATACCAATTATTGTCCGATACATCGGTGCATCTCTAGTGAGCAATAACATTTGCAGGAAGCTCACACATTTTGCTTATGTCTACAATAATTGCTAACATTTACAAAATAAACCTACAATAAATAATAAGTCTATTTAATGAAAGCAAAGGTCCAGGTTTAATAAAAATTTTAATGAAATGAATAATAATAAAAAAAAATCGAGGTTGTTCAATTTAGTTTTATAGATGGTCTCATATTTATAGCTATATTTTGTTGTAATGAGACAAGTGATAAACTCAAGGTTTACTGTGTTTTATATAATTCTTATATGATTCTTTGCTCTTTTTTCATACTGTGGGTTTTAGTGACGTACTGAAAACAAACATCAACAACAAACACATTATAACGGCGAGCGCGTCAAGTATAAATGTCTCGTACGTTTGGGGAGGTGCGTGCGCAATCAGTGGAGGCTCGCAGTGTGGAGCGAGGATACAGCATAAACAAGGCTTTTTTTTTTATCTAAATGGGGATGAAGTTGATGGTTCAGAAGCATCTGGAGCTTTTCTTTAAAGAATACTGTCCATATTCTTTTGCACTACACACACATCGTCACACGCTAATTATTATGATAAAACACACGCATACGTTACGCATACTGATGTTAAAGTGCTGCTGACGGGTCAGCAAAGGGGTGGAGGGGGAGGCAATTTTTTTTTATATATAATTTTTATTATTATTGTTATGCGTGTGTTTGTCTGTCTTATTATTTCTGTGTCTGTGTTATTATTTCAGACATCAGATATTTATCATATATATTAAATGTTTTATACACATTTTAGCATTTTAGAAATGTTTGAAGGCTTTTTGCACTATACTCCTGCTCTCATCAGACAGCACACCAGGGTTGGGAAACACTGGTCTAGACTGTGTAGACCAGGGGTGTCCAATCTTATCCGGAAGGGCCGGTGTGGGTGCAGGTTTTCATTCCAACCAAGCTGGAGCCACACCTGATTCCACCTGTTTAATCAGTTGATCTTGGCTTTCAATAGACTCGGGTGTGGCTTCTGCTCGGTTGGAATGAAAACCTGCACTCACACCGGCCCTTTCCGTATAAGATTGGACACCCCTGGTGTAGACAGTGCTTTATTATCTTACATTTCAACAAGGTGATATTGCCTCCTCCAAATAAAATATTCAGCATGATTTTAAAACCACAAAAAGTTCATTCTCACCTGCGTATTCCTTCTCCTTCTGAAGCTCTGAGGCTAAAACAGATCAAACTGTTTTGAGGATTTTGTGTAAATTCTATATAAACTAAAGTATAAATAGATTAAGCAGTGTAATATAGTGATACGGTAAATGGACAACACAAATCAGATTGCAGTTATGAAATGTAATTTTTCTCTGATGTTATTTATTTGTTAAATGATTGCGTACACTTCACAAAGTGGAACATGATGTTACAGGTCAGTTACATACATACATACATACATACATACATACATACATACATACATACATATATATATATATATATATATTTATTATAATGTATTGTGAGTGATGTGTTTGTATCCCTACTCTTCTTACAGAACCCTCTATGGAGTGAAATCAGAATCAGCAGAACCTGAACCTGAATGTCTAATGCTTAAAAAGAAATGTGTAAATGTGGGTATTGACAAATTATCAGTGTGAATCTTAAGTTATTTGAATATATTATTCTGAAATTCAGGTTTTTAATATTTAGTTTAATAAATTCAGGTAATAAAAAGCTGTTTAAAAGATTCAAGATTTCAGTAATTGGAGTTAAAATAAAAAACAGGTATTAAAAATTTCAAGAAGTCAAAAATCCAGAGAAAACATCTGGGATACTCAGAAAGAGCAAATGAGCCAGACTCTAATCAAACTCAGTCCTGACCAATCACAACACACCAGATGTTTTCTCTGAATTTTTGACTGTTTGAACCTGAATTAGTTTTACTACCTGTTTATTTTTTCCTGAATTTTTGATACCTTGAATTTTTTAACATGAATTTTTATTATCTGATTTTTTTTATCTAAATTTTCAAAACCTGAATTTCACATAGTTTAATTCAAAACCAATACATTCAAATATATTTAGATTCAGGGGCATGGTGGCTTAGTGGTTAGCACGTTAGCCTTACACCTCCAGGGTTCAGGGTTTGATTCTTGCTGTGGTCCTGTGTGTGCAGAGTTTGCATGTTCTCCACGTGCTTCATCGGGGGTTTCCTCTGGGTACTGCGGTTTCCTCCCGGAGTCCAAAGACATGCATTGTAGGCTATTTATTAAGTTGAAAAGCGTCCATGTGTATGTGTGTGATTGTGCCCTGTGATGGACTGGCACCCGGTCCAGGGTGTCCCCCGCCCCATGATCCCTAGGATAGGCTCTAGGTTCCCCGCAACCCAGTAAGGATAAGCAGTACAGAACATGGACGGATGGATATTTAGATTCACTTTGACAATTTTCAATAACATCACATTTAAACAAATAATTTGTACAAACATTACAAATTCAGGTTTGAGTTCTTCTGACTCTGATTTCACTCCATAAGCCTTCTTCCTCTTTACTTCCTGTTGTACAAATCTGGATACATGACCAGAACTGCCCATAATTTAGTAGCATTCATTTAAATAAACATGAGAAGGAGCTGTAATTTCTGCCCTCTGCCCCGATCTGCCCCAATCTTGTGAACCTTCACCATGTTAAATTGTGTCTCTAAGTTAAAGAGGTCCAAACAATCTAATAAATGTCCCAATTACCTTTATGATTACATTTTAACAGGGTGATATTGTCAGTTAAGTTTGCTCCAATTAAATAATCACTAAAACTTTAAAGAACAAAAAGTTCATTCTCACCTGCATTTTCCTTCTCCTTCTGAAGCTCTGAGGCTAAAAGATAACAGATAAAATTGTTTTGAGTATTGTGTGTAAATTCTATATAAATTAAAGTATAAATAGATTTAGCAATGTAATATAGTGATACGGTAAATGGACAACACAAATCAGATTGCAGTTATGAAATGTAATTGTTCTCTGATGTTATTTATTTGTTAAATGATTGAGCACACTTCACAAAGTGGAACATGATGTTACAGGTCAGTTATGAGTGATATAGAAAACAAGTAATTTACTGTATTGTGAGTGATGTGTTTATATCTCTACTCTTCTAACAGAACCCTCTACGGAGTGAAATCAGAGCCAGCAGAACCTGAACCTGAATGTGTAATGCTTGAAAAGAAATGTGTAAATGTGGTTCTTGACAAATTATCAGTGTGAATTTTAAGATATTTGAATATATTGGTTCTGAATGAAACCAGGTGAAATGCAGGTATTGAACATTTAGGTTAAGAAAATCAGGTAATAAAAAAATCAAGCTAGTTAAAAAAATTCAAGGTTTCTGAAATTGGGGTTTAAAAAATATTTAGTAAAAATTTAAACAAGTCAAAAATCCAGAGAAAACATTTGGGATACTCAGAAAGAGCAAATGAGCCAGACTCTAATCAAACTCAGTCCTGACCAATCACAACACACCAGATATTTCCTCTGAATTTTTAACTGTTTGAACCTGAATTAGTTTTACTACCTGTTTATTTTTTCCTGAATTTTTGATACCTTGAATTTTTTAACATGAATTTTTATTATCTGATTTTTTAATCTAAATTTTCAAAACCTGAATTTCACATAGTTTAATTCAAAACCAATACATTCAAATATATTTAGATTCAGGGGCATGGTGGCTTAGTGGTTAGCATGTTAGCCTTACACCTCCAGGGTTCAGGGTTTTATTCTCTTCTCTCCTCCCCTCCCAAATATATATAAAGGGATGCCATTTATAAAAAAAAAAAAACTTTTCTGTACAACCCTTCATCGTATACCTTATTTTCTCGAGTTTTAGAAAAAACATCACGTCCTTTAGCCACTGGAAGATAGATGGGTATTTAGCAGACTTCCAATGCAACAGTAGTCTTGCTATAAGGGATGTGAAAGCAATAACATCCTTTTGTATCGAGCTCAATGGAACTGAGTCATCAGGAATCCCAAATACAGCAATCAATGGGCAAGGTTTTAAATCTACCTTGAGAATAGTGGACATGATGGTAAAAAAACCAGACCAAAAACCATATAGATCAGGGCAGAAGAAAAACATATGGCCAAGATGGCAGGGAGAGGCATGGCATTTATCACACTTGTCCTCTACGTCCGGATACATCACAGAAAGTCTCGACTTGGACAGATGGACTCTATTTAAAACTTTGAACTGTATAAGTCCAAGACGAGCACAAGAAGTGGTAGACTGTACCCTCCCTATAGCACGTTCCCAACACTCCTAAATTATCTGTACTCCTAACTCTGTTTCCCACGCATTCCTAATTTTGTTACTCGACTCACTACCTAGCGCCAGAATAAAATCATAAATCCTAGAAATCATTCCTCTCTGATGCGGATTGTTTGAAAACAAGCTTTCCCAAACCTGTTCAGGAGGCGCAGAGGGGAAATCAGGAAAACATCTAGAAACGAAATTCCGAATTTGAAAATACCGAAAAAAATGCGTCACAGGGAGGTCATAAGTGGATGCCAGATTGGCAAAGCTATCAAACACACCATCAGCATACAAATCTCTTACTTGTTTAATACCCTTCTCATACCATACTGAAAATGTGGAGTCCAAACACGATGGAAGAAATAGATGGTTGTTGACTAAAGGACCCAAAGAGGATGCACCTACAAATTTAAAGCGCCATCTAAATTGATACCAAGTCATAAGTGTGTTGAGGACAACTAGATTATCAGTATATAGGGAGAGTTTTGTAGGTAACGAGGAGTAAAGCAAAGCAGGTAAAGAGGATTCCCTACAAGAAGATAGTTCCAATTTAGACCAAGAAGATCCAGGAGATTTAACCCAGTAGCAAAGTTTATGAATGTGCGCAGCCCAGTAATAGAACTGAAAATTGGGTAATGCAAGTCCTCCACTAAGTCTACATTTCTGCAATAAAGATTTACTAACCCTTGGTGGCTTCCCTCCCCAAATAAACGTACTAATTATCTTATCTAATGAATCGAAGAATGATTTTGGCAGAGAAAGAGGCACTTGCTGGAACAAGAAACGAAACTTCGGTAATATATTCATTTTGATGACATTGATCCTGCCAATTAGAGAAAGGGGTAAGTTACCCCAACTCTGAATGTTAGATTTAACCTTTGAGATAAGGGGAGTGAAGTTAGCTGATAAAAGATTAGATAAAGAACGTGTCACGTTGATACCTGGGTATTTAAAACCTGACTGACTAGATCGAAACGGTAAATGTGACTGTTGGAGAGAAAATGCTGCAGTATTGACAGGAAAACAGTCGCTTTTATCTAAATTTAATTTATAACCAGAGACAACACCGAAGGACTCCAGAACACCCAAGACAGCTGGCATAGAGGCAATAGGATCGGTTACATACAATAACAAATCATCAGCATATAGCAACAATTTGTATTCTACACCGTTTCGAACTATTCCTTTAAACAAGGGAGAAGATTTTAGTGCAATAGACAGCGGCTCGATAGCAACAGCAAAAAGCAGAGGGGATAAAGGACAACCTTGACGACACCCTCGTCCGAGAGCAAAATAATCCGAATAAATATCGTTTGTCTGAACCCTGGCATTAGGGGATGAGTAAAGGAGGCTAATCCAAGAAATAAACTTATCCCCAAATCCGAACTTCCTCAAGACTGCAAACAAATACTCCCACTCAACCCCATCAAATGCTTTTTCAGCATCTAATGAAATCACAATCTCAGGGAGCACAAACGAATGCTTTGAATAAATTATATTAAAGAGTGTACGGGTATTAAAAAACAATTGACGTCCCTTTATAAAACCGTTCTGCTCTTCAAATATAATATAAGGGAGTACATTCTCTAAACGAGATGCCATTACTTTCGCCAACACCTTTACATCTGTATTAAGCAGAGACAGCGGTCTATAAGAACCGCAGGAGGATGGATCCTTACCCTCCTTAAGAAGCAGAGCTATCGTGGCCTGTGTCAACGTTGGAGGCAAAGACCCACATTCCAAAGATTCGTTGAACATAGCCAAAAGCAATGGAGCTAATTTTCCAATAAACGTTTTAAAAAATTCAATTGGAAACCCATCCGGGCCAGGAGCTTTGTTAGATTGCATAGTTTAACTGAAATTAAAATTTCTTCAAGAGAGAGTGGGGAGTCCAGTTGCATAGCAGTATTCGAATCAATAACAGGGTTACAAAGATTTTGAAGAAATGCATTCACTTTAGTATTGTCTGTTGGAAATTCGGACTTATAAAGCGAAAAGTAAAACGATTTAAAAGTAGCATTAATTTCCATGGGATCTGTAGTGACAATATTATAAGTGTTTTTTATACTAGGTATGAGACAGGAATTGGCCTGTCGCCGTAGCAGATGTGCCAGTAAACGACTCGGTTTGTCGCCATGTTCATAATATGAACCACGAGTACGTAACAATAAGCATTCCGCCTCTTTAGTCGAAATAAGATTAAATTCTGCCTGCAAGTCAAGACGCTGTTTAAGAAGTTCTGGAGAGGGGTTCAATGCACATCTTTGATCGAGGTTACTGATCGCAGATGTAAGTTCATTAACCCTAGCAGTGCGTTTTTTATTACAGCGAGCAGAATAAGAAATGATCTGCCCTCTAATATAGGATTTAAGTGTCTCCCATAACAATGAATAAGAGGTGGAGTCATTCTGATTGAAGAAAAGAAAGTCATCAATAGAAGTAGAAATGAACTCACAGAATCCACTGTCTGCCAAGAGAAGAGAATTAAATCTCCAATGCGGTGGGCTACGTTTATAAATAGAAAGATGAATATCTAATTGTAGAGGCACATGGTCAGAAATTACAATTCCCAAATAGTCAGAAGAAACTACACAAGAATCAAGAGTGCTGTCTATAAAAAAAATAATCAATCCTCGAATAGGAATGATGCACCTGGGAGAAGAAAGAAAACTTTTTAAGAAAGGGGTTACGGGATCTCCAGGGATCAACGAGACCATTCTGACACATAAAATCGGAAAATGTTTTAGACATTGCAGATTGATTCAGAGTACGGGGATTAGACCGATCTAAGTTTGGGTCAATTACACAGTTTAAATCTCCACCGAAAATCAACGGGTGAGTATTTAAGAAAGGGAGATTGCTCAACAATCTATTAGCAAATTCCACATCATCAAAGTTTGGGGCGTATACATTTACCAATAATACCTGTCTTTGCATTAGAGTACCAGCAACTATAATATATCTACCGTTCGCATTAACGATAACGTTAGTGGACGAAAACTTTAACCTTTTGTCAATTAAAATAGCGACCCCTCTTGCATTTGAATTAAAGTTCGAGTGGAAGACTTGACTCACCCAAGGGCAGTGTAACCTTTGATGATTTTTAATACGTAGGTGCGTCTCCTGTAAAAATACTATATTGGAGTTTAAACGTTTCAAATGTGTAAAAACCTTAGATTTCTTGACAGGATTATCCATACCTCTGACGTTCCAACTAATAAATCTTAAAGGCGTGCCTGCCCCAGCTATGCTGGGATCCATATTACTACTAACCATTTAAATAAAGTAAACCATAGGAATATAAATAGCCAATTAGAGCCAAAGTGGGACCTCCCCCTAACCCCCCCCAACACACACCCAAAGTCTCCATAAAACAAGGGAGACAGCAGTGTTTCCCACCGAGTTGTCCACAATGTGAAAGCAACTCAAAGAGTAAGGGTTTTATTCTCGCTGTGGTCCTGTGTGTGCAGAGTTTGCATGTTCTCCACATGCTTCGGGGGTTTCCTCTGGGTACTGCAGTTTCCTTCCTGAGTCCAAAGACATGCATTGTAGGCTATTTATTAAGTTGAAAAGCGTCCATGTGTATGTGTGTGATTGTGCCCTGTGATGGACTGGCACCCGGTCCAGACAGCACACCAGGGTTGGGAAACACTGGTCTAGACTGTGTAGACCAGGGGTGTCCAATCTTATCCGGAAGGGCCGGTGTGGGTGCAGGTTTTCATTCCAACCAAGCCGGAGCCACACCTGATTCCACCTGTTTAATCAGTTGATCTTGGCTTTCAATAGACTCGGGTGTGGCTTCTGCTCGGTTGGAATGAAAACCTGCACTCACACTGGCCCTTTCCGGATAAGATTGGACACCCCTGGTGTAGACAGTGCTTTATTATCTTACATTTCAACAAGGTGATATTGCCTCCTCCAATTAAAATATTCAGCATGATTTTAAAACCACAAAAAGTTCATTCTCACCTGCGTATTCCTTCTCCATCTGAAGCTCTGAGGCTAAAACAGATCAAACTGTCTTGAGTATTTTGTGTAAATTCTATATAAATTAAAGTATAAATAGATTAAGCAGTGTAATATAGTGATAAGGTAAATGGACAACACAAATCAGATTACAGTTATGAAATGTAATTGTTCTCTGATGTTATTTATTTGTTAAATAATTGCGTACACTTCACAAAGTGGAACATGATGTTACAGGTCAGTTACATACATACATACATACATACATACATACATACATACATACATATATATATATATATATATATATATATATATATATATATATATATATATATATATATTTATTATAATGTATTGTGAGTGATGTGTTTGTATCCCTACTCTTCTTACAGAACCCTCTATGGAGTGAAATCAGAATCAGCAGAACCTGAACCTGAATGTCTAATGCTTAAAAAGAAATGTGTAAATGTGGGTATTGACAAATTATCAGTGTGAATCTTAAGTTATTTGAATATATTATTCTGAAATTCAGGTTTTTAATATTTAGTTTAATAAATTCAGGTAATAAAAAGCTGTTTAAAAGATTCAAGATTTCAGTAATTGGAGTTAAAATAAAAAACAGGTATTAAAAATTTCAAGAAGTCAAAAATCCAGAGAAAACATCTGGGATACTCAGAAAGAGCAAATGAGCCAGACTCTAATCAAACTCAGTCCTGACCAATCACAACACACCAGATGTTTTCTCTGAATTTTTGACTGTTTGAACCTGAATTAGTTTTACTACCTGTTTATTTTTTCCTGAATTTTTGATACCTTGAATTTTTTAACATGAATTTTTATTATCTGATTTTTTTTATCTAAATTTTCAAAACCTGAATTTCACATAGTTTAATTCAAAACCAATACATTCAAATATATTTAGCTTCAGGGGCACGGTGGCTTAGTGGTTAGCACGTTAGCCTTACACCTCCAGGGTTCAGGGTTTGATTCTTGCTGTGGTCCTGTGTGTGCAGAGTTTGCATGTTCTCCACGTGCTTCATCGGGGGTTTCCTCTGGGTACTGTGGTTTCCTCCCGGAGTCCAAAGACATGCATTGTAGGCTATTTATTAAGTTGAAAAGCGTCCATGTGTATGTGTGTGATTGTGCCCTGTGATGGACTGGCACCCGGTCCAGGGTGTCCCCCGCCCCATGATCCCTAGGATAGGCTCTAGGTTCCCCGCAACCCAGTAAGGATAAGCAGTACAGAACATGGATGGATGGATATTTAGATTCACTTTGACAATTTTCAATAACATCACATTTACACAAATAATTTGTGCAAACATTACAAATTCAGGTTTGAGTTCTTCTGACTCTGATTTCACTCCATAAGCCTTCTTCCTCTTTACTTCCTGTTGTACAAATCTGGATATATGACCAGAGCTGCCCATAATTTAGTAGCATTCATTTAAATAAACATGAGAAGGAGCTGTAATTTCTGCCCTCTGCCCCGATCTGCCCCAATCTTGTGAACCTTCACCATGTTAAATTGTGTCTCTAAGTTAAAGAGGTCCAAACAATCTAATAAATGTCCCAATTACCTTTATGATTACATTTTAACAGGGTGATATTGTCTGTTAAGTTTGCTCCAATTAAATAATCACTAAAATTTTAAAGAACAAAAAGTTCATTCTCACCTGCATTTTCCTTCTCCTTCTGAAGCTCTGAGGCTAAAAGATAACAGATAAAATTGTTTTGAGTACTGTGTGTAAATTCTATATAAATTAAAGTATAAATAGATTTAGCAATGTAATATAGTGATAAGGTAAATGGACAACACAAATCAGATTGCAGTTATGAAATGTAATTGTTCTCTGATGTTATTTATTTGTTAAATGATTGAGCACACTTCACAAAGTGGAACATGATGTTACAGCTCAGTTATGACTGATATAGAAAAAAAAGTAATTTAATGTATTGTGAGTGATGTGTTTATATCTCTACTCTTCTAACAGAACCCTCTATGGAGTGAAATCAGAGCCAGCAGAACCTGAACCTGAATGTGTAATGCCTAAAAAGAAATGTGTAAATGTGGTTTCTGAAAATTGTCAGTGTGAATCTTAAGATATCTGAATGTAATTATTCTGAATTAAATCCATCTGAAATTCAGGTTTTTAATATTTAGTTTAAAAAAATCCAGGTAATAAAAAGCTGTTTAAAAGATAAAAAATTTCAAGAAGTCAAAAATCCAGAGAAAACATCTGGGATTCTCAGAAAAAGAGCAAATGAGCCAACTCATTTAACTCAGTCCTGACCAATCACAACACACCAGATGTTTTCTCTGGTAGAATTGTTTGAACCTGAATTAGTTTTACTACCTGATTATTTTTTCCTGAATTTTTGAACATTGAACTTTTTAACATGAATTTTTATCACCCGATATTTTTTAAATTGAAAATATTAATACTCGAATTTCATATAGTTTAATTCAAAACCAATACTTTTAAATTAAAGATTCAAATTGTCAATTTTCAATAACATCACATTTACACGTTATTTTTACAAGCATGACAAATTCAGGATGAGGTTTTGCTGACTCTGATTTCACTCCACAACACTCCGTTCTGTTTACTTCCTGTTGTCCAAATCTGGATACATGACTTGAGCTGCCCATAATTTAAAAGCATTTATTTAAACAAACATGAGAAGGAGCTGTAATTTCTGCCCTCTGCCCCGATCTACACCTTCTTGTAAAGCATCACCATGTTAAATTGTGTCTCTGAGTTAAAGACGCACAAACAGTCTAACAACCTCGCAGTTATCTTTGTGATTATATTTGATCAGAGTCATATCGTCTGTTTAATTTACTCCATTTATTTAAATAGTATGATTTTAAGAGGACAAAAAGTTAATTGTTACCTGCTTTTTGCTTCTGCCTTTGAAGCTCTGAGGACAAAACAGATAAACTGGTTTAATAAATAAATAAATAAATAAATAAATAAATAAATTTCACAATAAGTGATATAATATATTGTGACTGATGTGTTTGCATTTCTAATCTTCTTACTCCTTGTGTACTTCCCAATAAATGTTCAAATCTGTATAAACCTGATGTGTGTGTAATTTGGCATTATTAGTTTGAGTAAACATGAGAAGGAGCTGTAAATTCTGCCCTTTGCCCTGATCTACACTTTCTCATGAACCTTCACCATCTTACATTGTGTCTGTAAGTCATGAGTACTGAGGGGAGGGTTTGATAATCATTACTGAGTCAGTGTTAATGTCAGCTCAGCAAAATTCACATTTAATATCATACGGTGCCTTACTACTGCTGAATATGACCGAATATCATAAAATAAATGAATATGACACAGTACCAACTACCTACTTTATGCACAGTAACAGTAAATAGATAATCACTTAACATATGGTTTCCTAGTTTCAGCTACACGCAGAGTGCCGTATATTCTTTACAACAGCATGATCATCGTGTGATTATGATTTTAGACAGTTTTTTAAAATTAGAAATACATATCAATCAACTGACATTTCAGACACAATAAAAAAGTGCCATCAACGAAAATAGTTCCCAAAGAAGCCACAGCTGGACTGAGTGGTGTGTTGCCATAGTAACACACAGACTAACTGACAGGTCGTAGTAAGTGCAGTAACTGTTTCAATGTGACGGACTATTGATAGAACTGTTTTATTATGTAGCAAACACAGACAAGTGGAGTGATACAAACAGTGAAATGTCCCAGTGCATTAGTGGACTGGAACTAACTGATGTAGAACTGTTAATGTAGCACTATTCATTCACCCCTGATTAGCAGGAAAAACACTAAAATGTGTAGGACATGGGGATCTCCAGGACCAGAGTTGGGAAACTGTGGACTAAAGCTATGGTATAAACTTCAATATAATTTAAGCTGGAGATATTATGAAGGAAGATGATTTAAAGATTACCTTTCTTGT